>NC_058091.1:185692196-185995227 GCF_020171115.1 Neogale vison | reverse complement strand
AAAACAAATTCTGGCTCTTTAAATACGAATGGAAAATGTCAGGAGAGTATTCAGTGATTATATACTTTCATGTAGTTTTTCTTATATTTGTTGAGAGTTGTAGTAGATATATTAATTCCTGTTTTAAAGTCACTAAATTCCACATTTTAGTTAAGGTGCTCTGAATATTAGTGTCCTGCTGTCATTTAGTTAATACTATTCATAAATAGAAGAATCATTTCTTACACTTGTAAGTTTTGTGTTATCTTGATTTATAGAGTCATAAAAATATTAGAGGATGTAGAATCCATTGGTGTCATCCTGCCCAATCTATCATTTTGTATGTAATAATGTCTCTGAAGCCCAAGATAATTAGTGACTCACACAACTTGCTAGTGACTTGTACAACTCTAATTTTCTGTAGCTTTGAAGGAATGTTTTGCTTCTTTTTTACCCTTTGTTTCTGGATATATATTTTTATGACCCTTATTTGGTACTTTTGTGTATTTATATTTTTATTTTTTTATGTCTCATTATTTGTTCAGAAACAATTTTATGCTCTTTATTGTTTTTGAAATCGTTTTTAATTCTCAGTGGGGTTTTTTTTGAAGATTTTATTTATTTACTTGACAGACAGAGATCACAAGTAGGCAGAGAGGCAGGCAGAGAGAGAGAGGAGGAAGCACGCTCCCTGTTGAGCAGAGAGGCCGATGTGGGGCTCAATCCCAGGACCCTGGGATCATGACCTGAGCCGAAGGCAGAGGCTTGAACCCACTGAGCCATCCAAGCGCCCTTAATTCTCAGTTTTTATTCATTTTTCCTTTCTTTTGCATCCACCTATGCCTCTGATGATTTATCTTTGGCTATTAGCTATTGACCTAAATATAATGTGATTACTTATGATAAATCTCTAAATATACTTTTAAACATTTAAACATTTATCATTGTCAGTCTGCTTAGTCAGATGTTACTACCATATTCAGATCCACATGTAGTAGCTTATGTGATGATTTCATACCTGAATTGTTAAAAGGAGGGTTTTTGGTTCTTAAGAAGTCACTAACCTTCTTTCAGAGGGATGTTCTGACATCTTTGATTTTTACTTTCTCTGATATTCTTTCATAATGTTTCCAGTGAATCGTTATGACCACAGGATGCATACTGACTTACAAGGGCTTATTTTAGGCAGGAGCCTTCCATTTTACCAGAAACCCGGATTCCCCTGGAAATGCGACCTTGTCCAGGGCTAGTTTGTCTTCCCTTGGTAAGCTTTCACCTCCCCTCACCCCAACTGTGATGCTGTTGTTAGCCATCTGTTTTCTCCTTTAAGTAGTCTTATTAACGTAATACTAGTTCTGTATTGTCTATGGTAGATCCATTCTTTACTGTTTCTTCACTTCCCTAAAGCATCCTCATACAGGTCTCCATCTTCTCCAAATTTTTTACTGTTCCCTCTGGAATCTTATTCTAGTAAGCAAACTCCCTTCTCAAGAGAGGATTCCTCATTCTCCCGTATTCCGTGTCACTCAGCATTGAGAAGTGGTCCTTGATGTTCCTTTATTGTACTTTTGCCTTAATGTGAAAGCCTCTGTGTTTTTAAGGCTTGTGAAGTTCGGTTTACTCCTCACAGATGAACTCTTTCATACTTCTGTTCATTCCCCTTCATTTATCAAAGAATAAGTTCCCTGGCTTACTGTCTCTTTTTATACCCTGAGGCATTTGGGATGACTCGATCATTCATGTGGCACACCCATCCCAAACCTTAGTTTCTGTGTTCATCAATCTAATATAGTATTGACAGACGGATAGTAGCTGATAGTTTAGGTCAAGAGGCCTTTTGTAAGGATGGAAGCGAGCTCTTTGGGCTTTGTCCCTCTTGAGTAGCTGGCACCATCTCTGGACTGCTTACTTTACACACTTCTTGTTCCATAAGAAAAATAAAACCTTACACGGATAGGTTAATTTTAGATGTATTTCTCCTGCACATAGCTGAGTTTAATCCCGACTGAGAGAATAAGCAAAATTTTGATGAAAATAGGAAAACATCAGTCAGCACAGTACGGCTGTTTTTATTGTTGTTGCTTGTTTGTATGTTTTAGAAGGTACTTGACCACAGGAGCTTGTTGTAGCCTGTTAATTAAGGTAGAGGAATTTTAGTCATCACGAGACATAATGATAGATTATAATATTTAAAATTCTGGCCACCACATTGTCTTTAGTATATATCTATATTTTGAAGACATAGGATTTTCCTTCCCCCCAGCTCCTAGTTTTTGGTTAAATTCTTATGAGGCATATTTGACTCTGCCAGTTGACAGTATGTCAGGTGTTTTAAAGTGATATACATTTATCAGTGTTTGGTAATGTGATTAACAGTATTTGTGAAAATAATTAAGTTGATGCATTCTAGATACTTAGCATAGAACTTAATTTCTTCATAAGAATAAAAAAACTTGTAAGGATTTTAAGAGCTATTTTATATGTTAAGAGAAAGCAAGGTAATTGTACATTATTTCAGGATGTCTTTGCTAATTGTATGGTTTTAGGTTATTACTTTGTATGCTCAATTTCTAATTAATGTCATATAAAAATTTATTCTAGTTATGAATAATATAATTTTTTAAATTATTTTTTATAAACATATAATATATTTTTATCCCCAGGGGTATAGGTCTGTGAATCACCAGGTTTACACACTTCACAGCACTCACCAAAGCACATACCCTCCCCAATGTCCATAACCCCACCCCCCTTCTCCCAACCCCCCTCCCCCCAGCAACCCTCAGTTTGCTTTGTGAGATTAAGAGTCACTTATGGTTTGTTTCCCTCCCATTCCCATCTTGTTTCATTTATTCTTCTCCTACCCCCTTAACCCCCCATGTTGCATCACCACTTCCTCATATCAGGGAGATCATATGATAGTTGTCTTTCTCCGCTTGACTTATTTCGCTAAGCATGATACGCTCTAGTTCCATCCACATTGTCGCAAATGGCAAGATTTCATTTCTTCTGATGGCTGCATAGTATTCCATTGTGTTTATATACCACATCTTCTTTATTCATTCATCTGTACCCAGCAATTGCACTACTGGGTATTTACCCTAAAGATACAAACGTAGTGATCCGAAGGGCCAGGTGCACCCGAATGTTTATAGCAGCAATGTCCACAATAGCCAAACTATGGAAAGAACCTAGATGTCCATCAACAGATGAATGGATAATGAATAATATAATTTTTATAAGGCATCCCCTTCAAAGTATATATATACGAAGATTGTTTTTGCTCTTTTCTTTCTTTGAAGATTTTATTTATTTATTTAACAGAGCACAAGCAGGGGGAGGGACAGGCTGAGGGAGAAGCAGACAGAGGGAGAAGAGGCTTCCCACTGAGGAGGGAGCCTGACACCGGACTGGATCCCAGTACTGCTGAAGGCAGATGTTAAATCAGCTCAGCCACCCAGGTGCCCTTTTACTCTTTTCTTTTTTTTTTTTAAACTTTTTTTTAAAAAAATTATTTATTTATTTGACAGGGAGAGAAAGAGCACGCAAGCACAAGCGGGGAAAGTGGGAGGCAGAGGGAAAGAGAAACAGGCTTCCTGCTGAACAGGGAGCCTGAAGTGGGGCTCCATCCCAGGACCCTGGGATTGTGATCTGAGCCAAAGGCAGACGCTTATCCAGCTGAGCCACCCAGGTGCCCTTCTTTCTGCTCTTTCCTTAAGGAGAATGAAAGGGAGGGGAAGTGGTAGAAAGTATGGTCAAAATTTTAAAACAAAACAAAACGATAGATGGCAGGTGAATACTTCAGACTCTGTCTAATCATTTAGCCAAATAATTACTGAGACCTTTATAGTTTACTTTTTATTATGCTTTTCTATGGACTTAAGAATATTATTTGCACAAACTTTATTCTGATGAAGCAGCATGTCTATAGGCATATGAGAACACTGAACGTATGATGAAAATTCATCACAGAATATAGACTCTAGTGCTTCTGTAGGGACTGGGGAAAGAGGATGTGCATGAAATGTTTTTTTAGCCTTCTCGTTCCATCACAGCAAGTGAAGTATTTCTGTATCCTAATGTTATAAAGTATATATTCTGCAGTAATTAGTAAATACTGACTGTTTTGCTTGTGGTAGCAAGAAAGTTTTGGCTGCCTTAAAGCTTCTCTTTGCCAAGAAAAAAGAAAGTCTTACATTGAAGAAGCACACAAAAATGATTGCTCTGTTCCAGAATGTATTATTGCTAATCCACTCTAAGTGCTGACAGAAGCAAGGGCAAATACTTTATTAAATAAAGCCACTTGCAAGTCGATTCCTATCATCACCAAATGTTTCCAGCTGGAATCTAGACATCATTCAAGATACTGTTTACCAGAATTCCAGAAATCCTTGATGGCATGGTTTATTTACTGCACAATTTCACCTAATGAAAGGTTAGCTTTTCCTTTGTATTTAAGTTAACAGAAATAAGACACTTGAGCATCATGGGGAATTGAGCTTATAAAGATTATAGGGTATTTGTTTGTTTGCTAAAGGAGTAGTCACCGAGAGTAGATAGCCAACAAGAAATGAAAACTCTTTAACTTGCTAATGATGGGCTGTAATGAGAGAAACAATAATAGAGTAGGATTTGATTGATTTAAAAATTGTTCCAGAATATGGCCTCATCTCGTAGTTAAGGATACTCTAAATCTAGTATTAAACTATGTTTTTTTTTAATTTATTATTTTATTTTATTTTTAAAAAAGATTTTATTTATACATTAAGAGACAAACAGGGAGAGAGAGAGGCAGACTCCCCACTGAGCAGGAAGCCCTATGTGGGACTTGATCCCAGGACCCTGGGATCGTGACCTGAGCTGAAGGGAGGCCTCTAATTGACTGAGCCACTCTATGTTTTTCTTTTCTTTGTTTTTTAAAGGGTGGTCATGAAATATGGTAGGCAAACTATTATTTTAAAATTATAATTCTCTTCTTAATCACAAATGCATGCTATCATTCATTTTGAAGTATATATAGAATACTTATAAACATAAAGCCCTTGAACTCCACTATTAGTTGATGGTTCTTATAAACTTAGCTTTAGGTTTTGGTTAGATGTTCATGTTTGTATTTTATAAATTATTATAGGTTTTTAAATCTAAGGCAAAAAAGCAAGTATGATTTTGAGGGGTTAAGAGAGTAGGAAAGAGTGAGTAACTTGGCTCTACAGAGTGAATGAGAGGGAAAGGCATAGGTGTGAGTGGCAGAGGGCTACCAGACACCTGGGTGGCGGAGGTCCTACTGGTTCTGCTCACTAAGTAACTGAAGTGGGAGGAGCAGATGGGATCTAATGATTTCAGTTTGGGATGCTAAGTTTGATGTGTCCTGAACTTTCTTCTAGACATGACTGGCAGGCACTTTGGTATGCCCTTCTGAAGCTGGAGATTAAGACTTAAGAGTGATCAGTATAATTAAAGCAGAGAGGAGACAAAGAAAGAGAAGAAATATGAAATATAAGGACTGAAAACCTTTCTTTGATTTTGGCAATTTTTTAGGAGATTGTTAGTGACTTCAGTGGGAATAGTATCTGTAAAGTGGTGAGGGTGGCGATCAAATTGCAGTGGAAGTGGGTGTGAGCAGGGGGAAGAAGTGAGGTTTCACTTGAAGAAGCAGTTTCAGAATATTTAAGAATAACATATACTTGCAATTAAGTCCAGAATGTGGGACTTTAGACAAGTCATTTCACCTTGCTGAGTCTCAGCTTTTCCATTTGTAAAATGGAGATAATAATGATTTTTTATTTTATTTTTTTTAAAACTTATTTATTTACCTGAGGGGGAGAGAACACAGAGGGAGAGGGAGAAACAGACCCCTGCAGAGCAGGGAGCCTGATGGGCTTGATCCCAGGACCCTGAGATCATGACCTGAGCGGAAGGCAGTTGCTTAACAGTCTGGGACACATCAGCATCCCTTTTTTTTATTGTTTTTAAAGGATTAAATGATAAAACAGGAAGGTTGCCTTGTAGTTTGCTTTATACAACAGTAACACACCAAATAATTATAATTAATTTTTTAAAAAAGATTTTATTTATTCATCTGAGAACGAGAGAGAAAGAGAGAGAGAGAGAGCATGATCAGCAGAGAGAGGCGAAGGGAGAGGGAGAAGCAGGCTTCCTGCTCAACAGGGAGCCTGACTCGGGGCTGGATCATGACCAGAGCTGAAGGTGGATACTTAACTAACCGAGATATCCAGGCACCCCATAATTGTAATTATTAACAGAAGACAGTGTACACTATTCAGGAGAATTTTGGATAAGCAGGAAAGGGGAGTAATGACATGGTAGTTTTGAAGGATGCACAGGGTCAAGAAAAGTGTTATTTTTTAGTTTTAGTTTTTTTAGTTTTAAAAGGATGGGAGAGTTGACAGAATCAGTAGATATAGAATTACAGATGACTTCCACTTACAGAATTTCATTTGTAAAAGTATAGATGACTTTGCTTACAGGAATGAGTAGAGAGGAATAATCAGCAGAGAGGAAGACATTAAAAATTTAGATGAAAGAGTCCATATCTGGGCTCTCTACTCTGTTCCACTGATCTATGTGTCTGTTTTTATGCCAGTACCATGCTGTCTTGCTGATCACAGCTTTGTAATAAAGCTTGAAATCAGGTAAGGTGATGCTGCCAGCTTTATTTTTGTTTTTCAACATTTCCTTAGCAATTCGGGGTCTCTTCTGATTCCATACAAATTTTAGGATTATTTGCTCCAGCTCTTTGAAGAATGCCGGTGGAATTTTGATCGGAATGGCATTAAAAGTATAGATTGCTCTAGGCAGTATAGACATTTTAACAATGTTTATTCTTCCGATCCAAGAGCATGGAATGGTCTTCCATCTATTTGTGTCTTCTTCAATTTCTTTCATGAGTGTTCTGTAGTTCCTCAAGTACAGATCCTTTACCTCTTTAGTTAGGTTTATTCCCAGGTATCTTATGGTTCTTGGTGCTATAGTAAATGGAATCGATTCTCTAATTTCCCTTTCTGTATTTTCATTGTTAGTGTATAAGAAAGCCACTGATTTCTGCACATTGACTTTGTATCCTGCCACGTTGCTGAATTGCTGTATGAGTTCTAGTAGCTTGGGGGTGTAGTCTTTTGGGTTTTCCATATAAAGAATCATGTCATCTGCGAAGAGAGAGAGTTTGACTTCTTCATTACCAATTTGGATACCTTTTATTTCTCTCTGTTGTCTGATTGCTGTTGCTAGGACTTCTAATACTATGTTGAACAAGAGTGGTGAAAGTGGGCATCCTTGTCTTGTTCCTGATCTCAATGGGAAGGCTGCAAGCTTTTTCCCATTGAGGATGATATTTGCTGTGGGTCTTTCATAGAACAGAGTAGAGAGCCCAGATATGGACTCTCAACTCTATGATCAATTAATCTTTGACAAAACAGGAAAAAATATACAGTGGAAAAAAGACAGTCTCTTCAGTAAATGGTGCTGGCAAAACTGGACAGCTATATGTAGAAGAATGAAACTCGACCATTTTCTTACACCGTACACAAAGATAAACTCAAAATGGATAAAAGACCTCAACGTGAGACAGGAATCCATCAGAATCTTAGAGGAGAACATAGGCAGTAATCTCTTTGATATCAGCCACAGCAACTACTTTCAAGATACGTCTCCAAAGGCAAAGGAAACAAAAGCGAAAATAAACTTTTGGGACTTCATCAAAATCAAAAGCTTCTGCACAGCAAAGGAAACAGTCAATAAAACAAAGAGGCAACCCACGGAATGGGAGAAGATATTTGCAAATGACAGTACAGACAAAAGGTTGATATCCAGGATCTATAATGAACTGCTCAAACTCAACCCACACGAAACAGGCAAACACATCAAAAAATGGGCAGAAGATATGAACAGACACTTCTCCAATCAAGACATACAAATGGCTATCAGACACATGAAAAAATGCTCATCATCATTAGCCCTCAGGGAGATTCAAATTAAAACCACATTGGGATATCACCTTACACCAGTTAGAATGGCCAAAATTAACAAAACAGGAAACAACATGTGTTGGAGAGGATGTGGAGAAAAGGGAACCCTCTTACACTGTTGGTGAGAATGCAAGTTGGTGCAGCCTCTTTGGAGAACAGTGTGGAGATTCCTCAAGAAATTAAAAATAGAGCTTCCCTATGACCCTGCAATTGCACTCCTGGGTATTTACCCCAAAGACACAGATGTCGTGAAAAGACGGGCCATCTGTACCCCAATGTTTATAGCAGCAATGGCCACAGTCGCCAAACTATGGAAAGAACCAAGATGCCCTTCAACTGATGAATGGATAAGGAAGATGTATGTGGTCCATATACACTATGGAGTGTTATGCCTCCATCAGAAAGGATGAATACCCAACTTTTGTAGCAACATGGACGGGACTGGAAGAGATTATGCTGAGTGAAATAAGTCAAGCAGAGAGAGACAATTATCATATGGTTTCACTTATTTGTGGAGCATAACAAATAGCATGGAGGACAAGGGGCGTTAGAGAGGAGTAGGGAATTTGGGTAAATTGGAAGGGGAGGTGAACCATGAGAGACTATGGACTCTGAAAAACAATCTGAGGGGTTTGAAGTGGTGGGGGGGTGGGAGGGTGGGGTACCAGGTGGTGGGTATTATAGAGGGCACGGCTTGCATGGAGCACTGGGTGTGGTGAAAAAATAATGCATAATGTTTTTCTGAAAATAAATAAATTGAAAAAAAAATTAAAAAAAAATTTAGATGAAAGAGAGGATAAAGGGAGTAGGTTAATAGAATGAAATTGAAAGGAAGTAGAAGTGCATCGTGGGATAGGTAGAGAAGTTGGTCTTGAAGAGAATCCAAACCATCTCCTGAAGAGAGGAAGGGAGGAAAGCGGTGTGTGTGGATGCAGTTGAAAGTGCAGGGTAAAATATAAAGTTCAATGAAAATAATAAGTGACAGTAAGAGACTTTGGAGGATTTCAGTGGAGAAATCTGTAAAACACCTGGCTATTTGAGTCTGGAACACAGGAGACAAGTCTGTCTTGGTTGTCATAGAGAAAGGAGTCATTTCTGAACATTCCACAGGAACAGATATTTGTTGTTGTTGTTGTTGTTGTTGTTTCTCACTGATAGCTCCCTAGAGTCTAGATTATAGTCTGGAACAGTATAGTTGTTCATCAAATATTTGCTCAAAATAAATATGTAAATAAAACAGACCATGTAGGAAGATGTTGTAGTGTGAGGAAAAGGCTAAGGCCAGAAGCTTGGGGAACTCCAGGTGGGTAGGACAAGTAAGGCTTACAGTGGAGACTGGGGAGTAACAGAAGAAGGGAAAGAGGCCATCCAAGAGAGCAGATGCCTCATAAAGAATTTCAGGAAAGGAGCAGCCAGGAAGAGGCAAATGCTGGGAGACCTTCTATTAGTTTTTTCTAGGCTGTATAATCAATTACCACTAACTTGATGGCTTAAAAGAAGACCCATTCATTGGTTCACAGTTCTGTGGGTCAGAAATTCAGTCATGGCATCTGAGTTTTTTGCTCAGGGTCTTGTGAGACTAAAGTCAAGGTGTTAGTTGGGTTGTATTTTCATCTGGAGCTTGGAGTTTTTCTTCAAGCTCATGTGGTTGTGGTAGAATTCATTCATTTCAATTGTAGGATTGAGGTCCTGATTTTGTTGCTAGCTGTCAGCGGGCGACCACATATAGCTTTCAGAGGCCACCAAAATACCTGGCTATGTGGCTTCCTCCAGCCAACTTCGTCACCTTGAATCTCTCTCATTCTGTGAATCTCTGCCTTCAAGAAGAGACCAGTCTGTTTTAAGGGGTTACCTGGTCATGTCACATAATCATGTCAGAGTAATCTTAATGAGATTTCACAAATGCATGTAACTACGTTCACATCATAAAGATCATATGCTTTACTCATCAAGAATCTTAGAACTTGGGGCACCTGGGTGGGTCTTTGGGTTAAGCCATTGCCTTAAGCTCAGGTCATGATCTCAGGGTCCTGGAATGGAGCCCCGAGTTGAGCTTTCTGCTCAGTGGGGAGCCTGCTTCCCCCTTTCTTTCTACCTGCCTCTCTGCCTACTTGTGACCGCCCCCACTCTGTTAAATAAAAAAGTAAAATCTTAAAAAAAAAAAGAATCTTAGAACTTTTTGCTCCTATTTAGAAACAGTTCTAATAAACTTACTTTCATGTTTTCTGAAATACCATAGATTAGAAACAGCAAAGGGCCAATACCAAGTGTAGATGTTGGACTGGTGGAGGAGTGGAGTCAGGCACTGTTGGTAGCAGAAGTAATAACCCATATTTTAGTTAGGATTTTATTTATTTGAGAGAGAAAGAGAGAGATAGCAAGAGAGAACAGAGCAGAAGGGAGGGACAGAGAAAGAAGCAGGCTTCCTACTGAGCAGGGAGCCCGATGCAGGGCATGATCCTGTGACCCTAGGATCATGACCTGAGCCAAAGGCAGCTGCTTAACTGACTGAGCCATATTTTAGCACAAGGGAGGAATCTGGGGGAAAAAAATTACAAAATACAGATGGAAGAAATTCCAAAACTACGTCTTATAGCCTTGACTCAGCAAGATAAAGTCAAATTATATTCATTTTGAACTCTATAAGAAGATAGAAATACATAATTTATTTTGTGAGGGTAACCCTTTTTTAAAGCTATGGCCAAATGAGACATCTCATTAATGCCAATTTAGTTCCAAAGTAAATCATTCTTTTAAAAATTCTGAATTTTTACTCAAGTTTTAAGATACTATAATTAGCCACTTGATTTTTTTATACCTTTAAAGCCTCAAGAGAATTTGTGGATATTAAAAAAAAAACCTGTGTATAATTCTTAGAGCAGTGAAGCTGATTTTTAAAAATTCCAGTAATTAATTCTTTGGTTCTATAAATTATCTTGTTGCTGCCCAGTCAGTGTAGGGAAGGGAAGAAATCATTTGATTTAGATTACATTATAGATTTGCACTTGTTATTTTTGTCATTGGGAAAGTTACTTAACCACTCCAAACTTGTCTTTCTAATCTATAAAATGAGGATAACAGGACATGCTGTATAGTGTTATAGACAATTAAATCTACAGAACAATGCATGTATGTACAGTGCATAGTTAGTGCTCAGTAAATGTTAGCTACCTTCAGTGTTAGAGCTATTTCCCAAGAAGGTCAATATTTCTGTTTCAGCAGAGAATTAGAGTGGTATATGGTGTCTGTCTTCTCTGACATAATACTTAAAACTTAGCAGTAGTGGAATTACTTTTCATCATGTATTAGACAGTATTTAACACAAAAATAATTTGGCTTTTCACCGAACTACTTTGAGATTTAATAAATTTATAAGCCACTGAATAAGGCATTTCTGAAATATGGATCCAGACTTTCCTATGTCTATATTTCCTGTCTCCACTATTTTAGTGTTTTATCTTTCATAAAAAATAGATCATTTTATCTGTCAGTAATATTTTAATTCATATCTAACCTTTCACCATTCCGTCATAATGGCTCTGTGTTTGTGCATGCATTTGTCTTCATATTATCAGAATTCCTCTGTTTTATAATTATTATTAATTAAGTACTACTGCTCCATTTCTGTTTTTATTATATGTCTTGAGATGTGGTATTGAAAATACCACATCATTTTTTAGGTGTAAATGAACAACAGTTTTATACTTAATGTTATAAATTTGAATGTAATAACTGTTTCAGCATAAAAATTCAACTTGAGTGTAATTACTACCCCCCACCAATGCCTTAAATTTTTGAATGAGCGATCAATGCCCTGCATTTGGAAGACTTGCTGGATAAAATGTAGGCAATGTGTTATAGTGGAAAGGAGAGTAAGGGAAGAGGTAACTTTGTCATCATATGTGTGTCATGGGTCAAGTCATTTCACCTCCTCTGAGGTGAAATTTTCTCATTTCTTACGATTTTTTCTCATTTCTTACGAAGTAAAAGGTTGAAGTAGAAAATCTCTTAACTCACGAGGTTCCTTGTGCCACTGATTCTATATAAAATAGTTTTGTTATATAACTACTTCATGGGAAAAATGTGGTAGGATAAAACTTTGGTCCAGTAATTTTTATACTTATTTTCATTGTTGATCTTTTTAATATATGCTCTGTCTGCATAAACTTTTATTGATCAACTTATTTTTTGTCCTGGGAGTGAGTTGACTTTGAAATTTCTTCTTTATTTGCTGGCACCTTATTATCAGAAACAAAATTGGGCCTTAGAATATCAAAAGAAACTTCAAACCACATGTGCTAATTAGTGTGAAAGTAGATGCTAGCAAAGCAAATGAAAAAGTTAGCCAGTGTTTCGCTACTGCACTTCAGGTGAATGAAAACCCAGAGAGAGGAAATCTTGGGACCTCAGTAATGCTGAGCTGCTAATATTGCTGTATAGTTTCTGGAATGACTGGGACTCCTGCTGAGAAGAACTGTCTTTGGGACTGCAGTGATCCTTCTGACAGATTTAGTGGCATGGTGTTGTTCTAATCAGAGGTGTTTCTAAGATCTGCAGTGGGAAATGAAAGAGGAAAAAAGTGCATATATGCACATTTTAATCTTATATGAGAATTTATGAGAATAATGCAATGTTTGACCTCTTTTCTTGATTAAGGGTCATCTTTTTGGTTTGTTTAGGGTAGCTGATGATTACAAAGTAAATACCTGTTGTTTCTTTGTCAGCTATGTATTAGTTTCCTAGCAAATTCCCACAGACTTGGTGGTTTAAAAACAATGTAAATTTATTCTCTCACAGTTCTGGAAGCCAGAGGTCCAAAATCAGGGTGTCTGCAGAATTGATTTCTTTTGGAGACTCTGAGTAAGAACCATTCCATGCCTCCCTCCCAGCTCCTTGTGGCCACTGATCATCCTTGGTGTTGATGTGTAGACACAGCACTTTGGTCTCTGTTTCTTATTTTACATTGCTTTCTCTTCTGTGTTTTTTCCTCTTCTTAGTCTTGCAAGATGTTCGTCATGGATTTAGGACCCATCTGGGTGATCTCACTTTGAGACCTTAATTTAAGTATGTCTGCAAAATCGCTTTTTTCCAAGTAAGGTCACATTTACATACCTTTGGCGGGGGGCCCCATCCAACCTATTACAGTTTGTGTGTGTCTTCTCTTTAATCATCAAGAAAGTTTTCAGAAGTTGAAGCTTTGATTGTGGGTGAGACCTTTACCTTTAAGAGAAGCTAGTTCTATTGGCTGTTCATTCAGATATTTTTTTAATTAGCTACTCTGTGAGCCCCAGAAATATTAAGTGAATTTGTCCAAGGTATTGTGGTCAAGCAGCTGAAATTTAAATTCAGCTTTGATACCATATTTTTGCTCTTAATGACCATTCTGTCTTGCCTTCCTGGAATAGCTTTTGCCAGCCCCTCATCTCATACCTCTCAAGCACTCTCCCAAATCCCCCAAAAAGAAAAGTTGTTGAAATTTTGGTCAATAAATGTCTGCTTAATTGCTGCAAAGGTACAGTAAATAGAGGACCTTCTGGGCTCATAGTGTAGGTGGAAACACTTGATTCTAGTCTTGGCTTTGACTCTAACTCAGAGTTGGATCACAAAACTCTCAGAGCTTCTGATAAAACTAGATTATTTTTCTAGTATCTTCCAGTTCTAAAATGTTATGATTGTTTTTTAAAATGGATTTTTCTGATTGTATTTATAATACATACTTTTAAGAAATAGAACTTTTCCTGTATTTTGATTATGGTGGCAGTAGTGGCGTATTTAGAGAGGATTTACTAGTAATTGGTGCCAGGAACTTTGTTAAGTCCTTTCCATGACATATTCAATACTTTTAGCTGATTTACTAGGTAGAACTATTACTATTCCAAGCAGACAGTGCTGTTATTATTCACAATTTATAGAGAAGGAAATCAGTGTACAGAGAGCTAAGCACCTTGTCCCAAGTGATATAGATTGGAAGTGGTAGGGCTAGGATTTGAACTCTCTCTGTCTGACTCCATTATATACTGTCCTAACAATTGCTTATATAGGTTCTGTTGTATAGTTTCTATAATTTAAGTGATGTAATATAACAGCAGTTGAAAAACCATCACCCATGGGCCAGATCTGGCCAACTGCCCATTTTTTTGATCTACAAACCAAGAATTGTTTTTACATTTTTAAGTAATTGAAAAAAAAACCCAAAAGACTATATTTTGTGACATATAAAAATTATGTGCAATTGAGATTTCAATAACCATAAATAAAATTTTATTGGAACATAGCCATGTTCATTTGTTGATGTATTTTCTGTGGCTGCTTTCATGCTACAGTGTCATTATGGGCAGAGTTGAGTAGTGGTGACAGAGACCATATGGCCAAAATATTTCCTATCTAGCTCTTTACAGAAAAAAAAAGTACCAACCAATGTAATATTGCTGTTATTTGTTATTTTTGTCTTTGTGTTGTTTTTATAACAAAGACATTAAACAGAACTTCCTTTATGTAATACAGTATCTTTTTTCAAAGGCATGTTTTAAATAAATTTTAGAGTATTTCAAATTTCGTTTTTTTTGTGTGGCTACACACTCCTGTCTTTTTAAAAGTTTTTTGGAGATATAATTGACATACAAAATTTTGTAAATTTCTTTTTAATATTGCATGACAAAAGAAACATTTGTCAGTAACTCGAGGAATGATAAAAATATTTAGGAAATTTATTATTGAAGATTGTACATGAAAAATATATGTGTAGGTATATTACTAATAGTTTATAAATTTTCATAGACTATTATATCAACTTAATAACATAATATCCAAAAGTATATTAAATGTCTACTGTGTTTAAAGTAATTTTATATATAGGACAATATCCTTTGTTTCTTTTCATGACTCATATTTAATGATTCATATTCAAGATTTACATTCTGCATTGATATTTTATCCTTAGTATGAAGAGAGTGAAATTATTGTTTAAGTCTTAAGTGAAAAAGTATTATTAATTACTTGGTAAATGTAATAACTGTATTTAAATTAATAATCCAGTTTGTTAATCACAAATAGCCATTCAACACAGATTTCTCATTTAAATCTGCCTCAAATGTCTTTTTAAGAAAACCAGATGTTGTATTTATGGTGAAATATTCTTGCATTAACATATCAAATGATTCTAATGAACTGGGAAATGTGTGTTAAAAGCAGAATTAATTATGAAATTATAATAGACCTCATGTAGACTAAACAGATGAGTATTAATCTTTGTGTATATATATATGTGTATGTATATATATATATATATATATATATATTTTTTTTTTTTTTTTTTACTGTCCTGGTTTATGTAAGCATTATTTACATGAAAACAAAACTGGTTAAGAAAGCATTTTCTTTTTTTTTTTTTTTTTTAAAGATTTTATTTATTTATTTGAGGCAGAGAGAGTGTGAGAGAGAGCATAAGCGAGGAGAAGGTCAGAGAGCGAAGCAGACTCCCCATGGAGCTGGGAGCCTGATGTGGGACTCGATCCCGGGACTCCAGGATCACGCCCTGAGCCGAAGGCAGTCGTCCAACCAACTGCGCCACCCAGGCGTCCCAAGAAAGCATTTTCTTTACTATCATAGGCATTCTGATTAGGAATCACCATTTCATAATACCCAAAGAAATGAAGTCAAAATGATTAGTATTAAATCTGCATGGCTTGTATTTTGCTTCATTTTCTCATATCTTTTTAATATGAATTTTAAAGCAATGAGCTCTTATTAATTTTTGTAGACCTAATATTATCTAAATAACATTGCTTTCTGTTAAGGTTAAGGGAATGTATAGAATCAGAATTATTTCCAACTGATTTGAATGTGGTTTCTTAAAAATAGTTTTATTTAAACTTATTTTTCAAAAGTCTTTACCAGTCCAATGATTCAGTGTGCTTGAGTACTTTGCTGGTTGAATTGCTTTGCTAAGAATTCATTGGCTGATACAGTTTTTATTATACTTTTAACTTGTTCACTCTTATGTGAAGACTTTAAAAGAATGAAAATTATGTATAATGTACCAGTCAGCATTTAATTCATGTATCTTTATTTAAAAGTAAATTTTTCCAGTATTATGGTCTTATTTTAATTCAAATAAAAGAACTTCTGAAGGATAATGTTTACAAGTAAACATAAGTAAATGGTAGGACAAGTATCTGTTTACATTTAATTGTAAAGACCCAGTTAAAATACTTTGTTCTGATATGGAGATTATTACTTTATAAGTAGCTCCAGAACTTTCTTTTTTTTTTTTTTTTTTCCCCCAATTTATTTATTTTCAGAAAAACAGTATTCATTATTTTTTCACCACACCCAGTGCTCCATGCAAGCTGTGCCCTCTATAATACCCACCACCTGGTACCCCAACCTCCCACCCCCCCCGCCACTTCAGACCCCTCAGACTGTTTTTCAGAGTCCATAGTCTCTCATGGTTCACCTCCCCTTCCAATTTACCAGAACTTTCTATCTCAGTGTCAGACATTTAAAAAATGTTATTTCAGGGGTGCCTGGGTGGCTCAGTGGGTTAAGCCTCTGCCTTCAGCTTAGGTCATGATCCCAGGACCCTGGGATCCAGCCCTGTGTCAGACTCTCTCCTCAGCAGGGAGCATGCTTCTTCCCCTCTCTTTGCCTGCCTCTCTGCCTACCTGTGATCTCGCTCTGTCAAATAAATAAATAAAAAATCTTAAAAAAAAAAAAAAAGAAAATGTTTTTTCAATGAAAGGTTTTAGAGACAACTTCTCATGTTACTTTTGCAAAACAATAATATAGTTAATAGTTTATATCAGTGCATTAAGATATCATAAAATATTAGTTTTAATTGAAGCCAGAGATGGAATGACTTCAAGACAGAAAAGTAGATATGAATTTTCTTAAGTCAGAAAAAGAAAATATGGCTTTTCATAAGTCAGTAAAAGAACTTAGGCATATTGAATTTTATATTAGGAATTTGGACAAGCTAAGGGGAAGAAAGGTAGAATATTTCTTTAAGTTAAAAACCTCTCATCCAAAGAGAGTGGAAAATTGAAGATGACCAAGGAAAAGAATTTAAAAGAGTTATGGATAACTAGAGCTAGGTTTAAAGTAGATCCAGAACTTGATTATCCACTTTCTAAGTTTTTTATGGGATCAGCTCTCACTGTCACATAACTAAATATCATGGTGCTAAAAGGAGATTATCCTGTAAGATTTCATAGGCATACATCATTGAAATTGAGGATATCTGTAGGTTTGTAGACCGCCTTTAAATGCTTGTAGGGTCCATTATTCATGCCTGTATCTTGCTCTGATCACTTAACTGTGCTTCAGTGTTCTCATCTATACGAAAAAGAAAACAGTAGTACCTACCTCATATATTGTTGTGTGGATAACATGAGTTAATATATGTAAAGGTCTTTTAAAAAGTTTGTTACCTAGGATTAGCTCTGATTATTTTTATCCCTTCATCATCACCCTCATAATTTTTCCATTTCAATATTCACTATTCATTTCCCAATGAATATATTTAAGAGTGGTCTTAATTTGTTTATAATTCCTGTTTCAAGGACTCTGAATTTAAAAAATACATTCATGTAGGGGTGCCTGGGTGGCTCAGTTGGTTAAGTGTCTGACTGTGGCTCAGGTCCTGATTTCAGGGTCCTGGGATTCAGCCCCACATCTGGGCTCTCTCCTCAGCGGGGAGTCTGCTCTGCCTCTGCCCCTCTCCCATTCACGCATGCTTGCTCTCTCTCTCTCTTTCAAATAAATAAATAAAATCTTAAAAAGATATATTCATGTAAAACAGTCAAACATTTAGCTTTCCTTTTCTATGTGAACTATATTACCAGGTAATTATTATTGGTTAATTAAATAATAGATGAAGGAAAACACCTTTTTATGGAAATATTACAACCAATAAATAGAAAAGAAATGGTACAATTTGAAAGAATATAACCATTTGACAATACACAATGAATTAGTGGATCTAGACATTGAGCATCAATAGCTGTAGGTATAACAAAAAGAGAGACAACCAGACATTATTTAATCTCCTGACATATGCCATCATGATCTCACTAAAAGTACTGAATCTGAGTCTGACCTAGCCTCTGATCTCAGCTGCCAGTTGATAGGAAAGAGGAGAGAGGATGTGTTGGACTGCCTCATGGCAGGAAATCATCAAAATCCAGGATGTGGCAAACTATGTCAATTGGTTGGGTTTTTAAACAGCTAAATAATAAGGAAAACATAGGGCTGGAGAAGGAATTTATAGATTAAAAGATGCTTAAAGATAGATTAAGCATTTTTGAAATGATCAAAACTAAACTATAGTGTGTAGGGGATATATACTAGAGCAAATAATTCAAGTATGTGATTACTCTAGATTTCATGATAGTGGTTTCTTTGGAGGAAGGCATATAGGTGGTTGTGATTAGACCAGGTCACATTGGGGCATCTGGGTGGCTCAGTGGGTTAAGCCCCTGCCTTTGGCTCAGGTCATGATCTCAGAGTCCTGAGATTGAGCCCTGCATCCAGCTCTTTCCTCAGCAGGGAGCCTGTTTCCCCTCTCTTTCTGCCTGCCTCTCTGCCTACTTGTGATCTCTCTCTCTCTCTCTCTCTCTCTGTCAAATAAATAAATAAATAAATAATCTTTAAAAAAATGACAGGTCACATGGAGGCCTTCTGCAATATTTGGCAAAGTTCTATATCTCAGGCTTGCTGCAAATTACAGAGTATTTACCTTTATCTGAGTTTTTCTGTTTGATTTTCTAGAATTATTTTTTATAATGAAAAGGGCTAAGATAATTTAAGTATCTGAATTAGAGTATTTGGTATCTGTTCTCTAATTCATGCAGCATGTTTGATTTGGGAAACTTATTCACTGAATCACTGAACTTTGTGTATATGTGTGTTGTATGTGTGTGTACAGTGTGTGTACATGTGTGTTTATGTACTATAGGACAGGCACTCTTCTGCTTATTTATTGCTATGTAACAGATCACTACAACGCTTAGAGACTTAAAATAATAATAATCATTTAATTTGCTCATGAATTTTCATTTGGGAAGAGTTCCATGTAGAAGGCTTATCCAGCTCCATGTGTCATCAACCGGAACAGCTGGATTAGAGGCCGTAGGATCTATTTCCAATATGGTTCACCCACATGACTGGCAGTTTGGATGTTGGTGGCTAGGAGCCCAACTAAGCTCTGTTCATCTCCTTGTGCCATCTGTCTGTGAATTGCTTGAGCTTCCTTATAGCTGGAGTGTCTGGGTTTAAGAATGTGTCCCAAGACGACCAGGAGGGAGCTGTTTTTATGACCTGGCTTTGGAAGTCATGTAATGTCACTTCTACCACAGTCACTTGACTGCCCAAATTCAAGTGTAGGGAACACAGACCCCACTTCTCAATGGAAGAAGTGTCAGATTCTTTATTGTAAAAACATGTGTGATGGAAATATTGTTGTGGCCGTTTTAGAAACTGCAGTATGCCATCTGCACTGTCTTGGCTTTGTATACAAAGCAAGATGATATAAAGTCCTATCCTGAAGGAGCTCACAGTTCAGTGAAAGACAAGTTAAGAGATAATTATAACAGAATATGATGAGTTCTGTAAGAGTAAATACTAGGTGCTATCTCAGTACTTAAGAAGGGTGCTGTAGATTTAAAGTGCTTGAGCTCAGAGTAGAATTGTATGGATGTCTACTTTCGGTCTTAAAGGTGGGTAAGAGGTATCCAGCCACACAACCTGCACCACAACACCACCAAAAAAAAAAAAAAAAAGAGGAATAGTATTTCAGCAAAGGTTAGAAGAATCATATATTGCTCAAGGAAGTGAAAATATGTATTCTAAATCTTCAATATATATAGGTAACTAGATGATAGGCAAGGAAGGTGAAATGCTAAGAGAGGGGATTGAATTAAGTATGTAGGGGCTATATTATAGAAAAATCTTTGTGTGTGAATTGAGATTTTTTTGGTGGGCCCAATGGGGGAGCCATTCAAAGATGTTAAGCAACAGTGTAAAAGGATCTGGTTTATTTTTTTACAGAAAGCTCTGTGAGAGCTATGATTATATGATTGTTTTTTTATGATTTCTCTAGTAGCATTTTGAGGTAGCTAAATTTTGGAGGGAAGGGAAAGTTAGAATAATGATCATGGGCAGAGAGAATTAAATAAGATTTTACATTTAGTTTTTGTGTGTGTGATTTTTTTGTTTTTGTTTTTTTGTTTTTGTTTTGTTTTTAATAATAAGAGAGGCAAAAAACAAAACAAAACCAGTAAAAAGCAGAGGTAGCCTCCAGGAGAGTGAGGACTTCCTGGTGAACCCCAATTCTTTCCCCAAGCAGCGAAAGAGCAGAGCGGGCCAGAGAACACTAGAGGATAGAGGTCCCCTGACCCGGGCAGGTGGGATGGAGGTTACATTTGTCAGTGGGAGGATGAGGAAGAGCAGAAAAGTCCTGGGAATTCCCACCTGATCATTTCTATTTTCTATGAGGAGAGGTGAGGCTGTTAGTGGGGAATAAAGATGGTCATGGAATAGGTGCTTAGAAAAAAGATAAAGTTTTGGGGGAAAATTGTTGCTAATGAGGAGTTCACAGCCTGTGGAGTAAAAGTTTGTATTTGCTGTTATAACTTTTCAGTCTCAAAATGGCTCGACTGTCCTTAATTCAGGAGATTATTTCAATTGCTGAATTACTTTGATTTTAGAACTCTGTGTGGAATATAAATCTAATTTAGTTGGAATACTATACACTTTTGAATTTGATCATTGGAGGTGCTGGCCTTTTACCCATTAACAGAGTATGCTCTAATTTTATGCTATTCTTATATAATTTTCCTCAGTTAACTGCTTTATTTTATTGGATGAAGCAGAATAAGTAGTCTAGGTGCTTTTTGATAATACTTTTATATTGAATCTGTTGTATGTTTGTTTTTGTTTTGTTCCTTATGAGAAGGAAATAACAGATTCCTTTCTTAATTTTTTTTTTTTTTTGGTAAGATGACCTTTTTTCTTTATTCTTTGTTTAGGATTATTGTTTAATTAAGATTCATCCTTTATTGAATTGTTGTTTCTCTTGGTATTATTTCAAATGAAAATATCATATCTCTGTCAGTGAATTATATAGCTGTTATATCATAGTTTGAGTAGTAGTAAAAAGAGATCAGGATTTTGCTTGGAATAAAGTATAGCTGTACAGAGGTATTCTGGTTAGAAGTAATACAAATAATGCAAGAATAATATAGTTTATAATTTCAATGACAGAGACTAACGCTAAGGAAATCATTGATATTTTTTCCTTACACTGAAAATTAGAAAAAGTATGCCTCTTCTTTCAGCATCACATCAGTTAGCAATAAAGTTTTTTACACTCTGCATTTTAAATGCTAATTGTGAGTTTATCAGGAGTTCAGCTGGTTTAAAATACTCCCCGAGGAGTGAATTTTGACTTCTGAAAAGCTCTGGTTAATTATGGCTAAATGGTATTTTGGCGCTTTGGAAGAATTTTTGCAGGGTCTAAGGCCATGAAAGTAGATATTAGAATCTAATGCCTTACACCTATCGAATGTTATTCAAATTCCCTTGGATATTTAAAAAAAAAAAAAATCTGCTGAGCTTACTGTGCGGTTTTGGGCATAGCAGTTGGTGCTAGCTAGGCCTAAATTGGCTCTGAGCAACTTTCTCTTTTTCGTGCCCTTCCTAGAAATTCTGAATCCGTCTGATTATGACAAGACATTACAAATATTTGTAGCAGCTTCTCTTCTCCTTTACAGGAAAGTTTCTTCTCCCTAACCTTTTCTGAATCTCAGATAAAACACTTTGCAGCTGCTCATAATGCTTGGCAAGGAGAGAAAATTTACATTATAGATCTTGAAATACCGCTAGCCTGACAAAGGACTGAAGATAGTGGAGAACAATTATGGTTCCTTTCAAAATTATACTCTGTAAGAGATGTAGGTCATGTGAGTGTAGGGAGATTTAATCAAGACATACATAAGAATATATACTCCCTCTGGCCATTCTTTTAATAAAATAACACCTCTCCATATTTAGTGCTGCCACTTCTAATTCAACAAATCAGTTCTTTACTTTAATTACATCTTGAGTCAGAAAATATATAATCATAGCCAAAAAGAATGTTTTGGGGTGGAAAACTCGTCAGGAATAAAACTTCAAGTACCATTCATAACTTCTCAGACACTTTATTAGAATCTTCACAAGCTTTTGCTCTAAATGAGTTAGCCACAGGAAACCTTTCTAGAGAGGCCTTGTTAGGGGTTTAGTGAGCTCTGTAGTCAGAGCTATATAGAACCTTTGCCTCAAGCTGCTGGGTGAAAATGAGATTTGTTGTTTTCTATGAGCCTTTCAAGTAGATATAGATTACAGTATTCTTTTCTGTAAGGATAGGGATGGCCAACACTACTTAAGAAATTGCTGGGGAATTTAGTAGGAGCAAAGGGATTTGGTAAATGTTCAAGTGATCAGTCTTTAAATTTTTCTTCAATGTAATGATTCTTATAGAAATACCATTTTATATAATAATGGCCATTGTTGTAACTTTAATAATTTTGTGGAACCTTTGATATGGTTATGTGGTGAATACCCACTATTAAGTTTTGGATGAAAAATTGTGGTTTAATGCTGACACCTAATCAAAGATATTGTTGATTTCAAGTCTGATATTTGGAGTCATGACTGACTGCTCTAGGCCAGTAGTTTAGTATACTATTCACTTTTGTTGACTCTAGACTACTTATTTCCTATTGATGAAATAGTTAATGAACTTCTGAAAATAACAGTACATCCAGTAGGTACTTTATTAACTTAAGCAGATTGGAACCTATTATAAAAGGAATAGAGCCTGGTCCTGAGATTTCTAGCGCTCATATTGATTAAAAAGTAAGTCCTGGAGATAGTATTTAATTTTAACTGACAAATTTTGATTAAATAATACATTTTTATTTCCGGATACATATTATGCCACCCCTGAACTTGTTTTTAATAAGCTAAATGCTCTTTATACCAAAATTTTGAACAACATCTAAACATAATTAGCTACTTTACAAATCAAAATAATTAATAAATAGCCAGAGGGAGTATATATTCTTATATATGTCTTTTTTTTTTTTTTAAAGATTTTATTTATTTGCCAGAGATAGAGAGAGAGTACACACAAGCAGGCAGAGAGGCAGGCAGAGGCAGCGAGAGAAGCAGGCTCCCTGCCGAACAAGGAGCCCGATGCTGGACTCAATCCCAGGACCTTGGGATCGTGACCTGAGCCGAAGGCAGCGGCTTAACCAACTGAGCCACCCAGGCATCCCTCTTCTGTATGTCTTGATTAAGTTTCCCTATGCTCGCATGGCCTCTGTATCTTACAGAGTATAACTTTTAAGGAGCCATAATTGTTCTTCACTATCTTTAATCCTTTGTTATGCTAGCTCTCTTATCTCAAGACTCAATCTTTTTGAAAAATGCCAGAAGGAAAAGTATTTTAACTCCCAAGATGCTTTTCTGTTGTTTTTGAGGGTTTCCCCAAATTTAAATAAAGGTAACTGCAGATTTCCTAAAGTCAATATGAGTTAGAATGTTATGTGTAATTGGAATGACTGGTTAAATTTGAGTCTGTTGTTTTTGTTTGTTTCAAAGAGTCCTTTGAGATTCTTTAGTATAAAAGAGGAATTAAATAAATGTACCCTTTTATTTATTTATTACACAATATCTGATAGCTACTGTCTTGCTTCAGTATGTCATTAATATGTAGCATTTATTTGGGGTGCCTGGGTAGTTCTGTTGGTTAAGTGTCTGACTCTTGATTTTGGTTCATGTCATAATCTCATGGTCATAGGATTGAGCCCCAAGTTGGGCTCCATACTCAGTGGGGAGGGAGTCTGCTTGAGATTCTCTCTCTCCTGTCCTTCTGGCCACCCCCTGGCCCCCATCCCATTTATGTTCTCTCTTTCTAAATTAAATAAATACATCTTTTTTTTTTTTTTAAAGATTTTATTTGTTTATTTGACAGAGATCACAAGTAGACAGAGAGGCAGGCAGAGAGAGAGAGAGGGAAGCAGGCTCCCTGCTGAGCAGAGAGCCCGATGCGGGACTCAATCCCAGGACCTGAGATCACGACCTGAGCCGAAGGCAGCGGCTTAACCCACTGAGCCACCCAGGCACCCCTAAATAAATACATCTTTAAAAATATGTAGAATTTATTTAATGTTTACATATTTGAATAAAAAACTGATAGGGCCCTCTGACTCTTGGAATATATATTATGAGTGTGAGTTTGGACTTTAAGATATCTGGTTTGTGTAACAGGATGATTAGTACCATTCATGGAAATGAGAAACTCCTAAAAAGGGGCTATTTGGGAGTTGGGAGTTCAGTATGAAATATGTTGACTTTTTCTGTCTTCTCTAGTAGAGAAATCACATGGGTGTTTTGATATGTATATGTTTATAGCTCAGTGGTAAAGTCTGATTTGGAGATTTAATGAGTGGGCTTGGCTAGGTGGTAATTGAAGTTGGAACATGTAAAATGTTACCCAAGAAGGAAAGATAGAGTGAGGAAAGAGGAGATCTGAGCCAATGGATCTTAAAAGCAAATGATCATATTATGCCTGTTGAGGGAGAGTGGGCCAGGGCAGTACAAGTTTCAGGTAGGAGTATTTGATCAATAGAGGGGAATTATAATACCAAGAGGTCAAGTATAATAAGTAAGAAATGTCTCTGTTGGATTAGTAAAATGGAATTTGCTGGTTAATTAAAAGCATCTGCTTTGCTTGAGTGATAAGATGAAAGCCAAATGGGAGCAGATTGAGTAGTGAGTAGGAGGAGAGGAAAGTGAAGACAGGAAGCATAAGTCTTTTAGGAATTTTGTTTATGGAGAATGAGCAGTAGCAGAAGGAGGATGTGTGGTGAGGGAATAGATACATCCCTTCCTCTCTTCATTCCTCCTTCCCTATCTTTCTCCATCTTTTCTCTCTTACTACTTCTCCTTTTTTTCCTCTATAAGAGCAACTTAAACCCGTATAAATGATGGGGTAGGAAAAACAAGTTTTCAAACAGAGATCTATCAAGTTTTTGTAAGGTTTAAGGTTCTTAGGAGAGCAGGAGGGGATGCAATACAAAGTACAAGTAGAGAGGTCAGCCTCAGATGGGAGATAGCTACATATTTCCAAATGGGGAAACAAATTAGAAGGGAAGAGAAATAATAGATTTTTAGGTTTGAAAAAGCAAGATGAAAGTGTTTCTGGCTTGTAGTTTCTTTATACTGGAGGGGGTAGAATGAAGCAGATTTAGACCCAAGAAAAATAGGAAATGTTTGAAATGGTTGACAGTAACTGGGAGAGTAAGAAGTGAGTTGACCAGAGAAATGTGGAAGTACTGTTAGGTATTTGGTGCCCATTTGAAGTTAAGAATCTTGTGATTCTCTCCAGCAGAGATGAATTGTTTGAGTGTATGGTTGGATGGTTGGATCTATCCAACTATCCAGTGTTGGAGATTACTACATGTGTGCAACTAAAAGGTAGGATAACAGGAGAATTTAGAATATTGGTGAGAGCATCATTAGAATGATGTATTATGGCATCTCAGTTAGATAAAGAGAGAAGAGAAGAAAAGAAAAGGTGATTGATTAGGCGAAACAAAGAGACTCAATGCCTTAGGGTGCAGTGAAGTTGAAAAATGCTTATGATGTTACTGGTTGCAAGCAAACTGATGGGATAAGAGATTGTGGCCAGAAAGAGAGGAGCTTTAATTAGTTAATTTGGAGCTTTTACATGTGATGATAATATCCAAGAAGAAGCCATGATTGATGTAGAGTAGAAGAGAATGTTTTGCCTTCTAACCCCACAGAATGGGAAGCTTTGTGACATTTCTTGAAGTGAATCTTGCAAAATAGTATTTTGTCCCCCCAAAAAAGTACATGTACTAATGTGTTATTAAGGCTTTGAGACATACTGCATTTAAGAAACCTGCTTAGTGCTCGCTTCAGCAGCACATATACTAAAAAAGAAACCTGCTTAAATTTGACTAATGGGGCAGTTCTAAAATCTATGGGACTACTGAACCTTTTGTAGTTAGATGTTAGATAACATCTGTTAATCATTCAAACCAGGGTTTTTCCAAACATGTTGAACAATTACTTTGTATGTCATGTGCTGCTGTTCTGTTTTGTTTTTAAAGATTTATTTATTTATTTATTTGAGAGTGCATGCATAGGGGGAAGGGCAAGGGGAGAGGGAGCAGACTCCTGCTGAGTGGGGAGCCAGACATGGGGCGCCATCCCAGGACTCTGAGATCTTGACCTGAGAGGGAAATCAAGAGTTGGCTGCCTAACCAGTTGAGTCACCCAGGCACTACTGAAATTGATGAATTAATAGGAATAAGTAAAAGTAATTATCACAACATAATATGACACAACACAAGAAGTGTTCTCTTACAAAGAAGTTTTCCATTTATATTAATGTATTTCAATATTAGAAGATTTGTTTTCCTATTAAAAGTAAATATATGTCCAGAAGGAAAAAAAATGTTAAGTTAGTGTATTATTTTGTTAATGAAAATTGTGACTTTCATAATTGCTTATTGGAGATCTTCAATTACTAGTGGATAGTCTAGGAAACTCTGCTATATTAGTTCCCTATAACAGTCAACCAAAGCAGTAGAGCTAAGTACATTAGAGAGTTTATTTACATTCGCAACTAGATATATCCAGAAATTTAAACCATATCATCAAGAAGTTGTCTGTCATCATTTCTCAGCTCTATCCTCTGTTGTATTGCTCTGTTCTCAGGCAGCCAGTACCAATAGTCCCATAATTTGGTAGCTTCTCTTGTAAGGGTGAGAATGAGATAAATGCTTGGAACCTCACTGACTTCTTCCTAACAGGTCTCCTAGTTGGATTTTATTTGCTGATAATAGAAGTGCAATATTATAAGCACCAAATTCCTATCTTTAACATTTTATTTTTAAAATTAAGTTCTAGGGGCGCCTGGGTGGCTCAGTGGGTTAAGCCACTGCCTTCGGCTCAGGTCATGATCTCAGGGTCCTGGGATCGAGTCCCGCATCGGGCTCTCTGCTCAGCAGGGAGCCTGCTTCCTCTTCCTCTCTCTCTCTCTCTCTGCCTGCCTCTCTGCCTACTTGTGATCTCTCTCTGTCAAATAAATAAATAAAATCTTAAAAAAAAAAAAAGAAATAAAATTAAGTTCTAGGATTATTCTTTTAGGTCCTACAGTTTCTGATTCCATTCTAATAAGTAAAATCTTGCCTGAGGCCTTGAAACTCCAAACATTTCCAGTTATTAGTTCTAGTAATTCTAGTAACAAAAGGAACTCTGAACAGATAGTAGGATTGTTGATGTGTGTGCACTATGAGAATACTAAAAAGTCAAACCATTCAGAGAACTTTTTAGATGAAGTTGGAAACTTAAAACATAGTTCATACAAAACTGAAGTATGTTCATACTAGACCTTACAGTAACCTTCTATGGTTCTCTACCCCAAATACAGAAACAGTAAAACTCATCTTCCGTATTCCTCAAAAGCAATCAACAAAAGAAAAGAAAATCAAACCAAAATAATAAGAGTGAAGACTTTTTCGATATTTGGAGTTTAACTCTTTAAATGATCTTTTGAGGAGTATAGGCTTAAACTCTGAAGGCCTTTTGTGGTAATTGACTGCCTTAGAATATGGTAGTCAAATATAAGTCTGTAACTTTTGATAAATTAATGGCATTTTCTTTTGTCATACTGAAGATCCTTAACTTGTGTGTTTGTATTTTCTTGGCTTATGACTAACGATCAATAAAACGATGACTGGCAGGTTACTCGTCAATAAGAATGCAAATGAATTTCTGTAGCCAGTTTGGATATGGAAAGTTACAAGGGACCATATGTAAGGGCTGAAAGTTATCATCTTAAATACAGAAAGTTGTGGGTGTGAATGGAAAGCAGAGAGAACTCCCTAGCACACCTCCCCCTCTCCCCCAAAGAGGCTGCAAAGCTTGATGAGATCTCCTTTAGTTCCTAAAGCTGGTGGATTGACTTTGAAGCTTAGGCAAGATACTGGAATCTTGCCTGGGCTCAGATTCCATTCTTAGCTGAAGGAAAACTCCTGAAACAGCTCTCAGAATGTTTGAAGCTGGTGGTGAACTGATTCAAACTAAAGCTGCAACAAAGACCAGACCCAGCTTATTACCTATAGTCCCAAGCTAGCAGCCTGACAGACAAAGGAGCACGTATCCCTCTTTACAGATTCTGCTGTTCTTTTATACAAACCATTTGGCACACAATCAAAAATGACACACTAAAAAGAGAAATGGAGAAATAAGAAATGTGACTTACAGCTAAGAAAATAGACACAGGTGACCTAGTTATTAGAATTATCAATGTCTTTAATATAGCTGTTACAAGAATGCTAAGGGATCTAGTGGAAAAGATTACAACGGGTATGAAAGATGGGATATTTCAACAGTGATATGGATGCATAAAAAATGAAATTCTGGAAATGAAAAATATAATATCAAAACTAAGGAATTCATTAAATGGGATTGTTAATAGTAGATCAGTGACATGTGATTATAGGTTGATAGAAGGTATGCAAATGGAAACAAAAAAGGAAAAGAAAAACTGAGTATTTGAGATCATAGAGTGATATCAAATGGACGAACATACATGTAATTAGAATCTAAGGAGGGGAGGAGAGAGAGATGGGAGTAGAAAACATATCTGAAGGGACAATGATCGAGTATTTTGTAACACTTTCAACCCACAAGTCCATGAAATTTAACGAACTCCAAGCAGGATAATTAAAATAAAATTACATTTACTTGTATCCTTGCTTATTACAAAAGTAGTCATGGAAAAATGTTTATTATATATAGGGGAATAATGATATGAATTATAGTTGACTTTATACCAGAAACACTAGAGACCACAAGACAAAGTGCTGAAAGAGAAAAAAAAAAAAAAAAAAGGAATAGAAAAGAAAAAGAAAAACATCATTGAATTCTATAAGCAGTAAAAAAAAAAAAAGTTCTTTAAAAATGAAGGCAAGATACTTCAAGGATACTTCACACCCATTAGGATAGCTATAATCAGAAAAACGGAAAGTAACAAGTTTCAACAAGGATGTGCAGAAATTGGAAGCCTCATACATTGCTGGTAGGAATGTAAAATGGTTCAGCTACTATGGAAAATAGTTTAGCTGTTCCTCAAAAAGCTAAACACACAATTACCAAACGACCCGGCAATTCCACTCTTACATGTATCCCCGAAAGAGTTGAAAACAGGTACTCAAGTACATGTGTACCTACCGTTATAACAGTACTATTCACAATAGCCAAAAGATGTTTTTGTCAGTATTAGTAAAGCTAAAATAATAATGGCTAATATTTATAAGTATTTATTATGATAAGGGGAGAGAAGGAGGAGAAAAGAAAGGAAAATGGGAGTCAGAGGCAAAAAAGAGAGAAGACTCAGGAAGCTGCTGTTGGAAAGAAATGAGCAGCTTATTCAGGAATTGGCAAAGGATTATTTTGACCTGATCAAAGTAACTTGTTAAGTAGAGTGGTGAGCTTAGAGTCTGTGAGGGTGTGGTAGAGTTGGCAAAGTGCCTCCATTATTAGACATAGGGGCCTCTAATGAAATAGTACTTTTGCTCTCATTATAATGCATTCTTGGTCTTACAAGTTATTAGTTTAAGCAAAGAAGATAAATTTCATGGCTTAACATTATGCCCCTTAGTTGTTTTAAAGGCGGACTCTCAAGTACGTGGGTGGCTTAGTTGGTTGAGAGTCTGACTCGTGATATTGTGATACCAGCTCAGATAATAGGTCGTGTGTGTTGTGAGATCAGGGCTCATCTCCAGCTCCATGCGCAGCAGGAAGTCTGCTCAAAATTCTCTCTCCCTCTCCCTGTGCCCCTCCCAATGCTCACTCTCTCACTCCCTCTCTCAAATAAATAAATTTTTTTTTAAAAGATTTTATTTATTTATTTGAGAGAGAGAGAGAGAAGAGGAACACAAGCAGGGGAGTAGGAGAGGGAGAAGTAGGTTCTCTGCTGAACAGGGAGCCTGATGCAGGACTCAATCCTAGGACCCTGGGATCATGACCTGAGCCAAAGGCAGATGCGTAACAACTGAGCCATCCAAGTGCCCCAGTAAATAAATAAATTAAAAAAAAAAATAATAAAGGCCTTGGCGCCTGGGTGGCTCAGTCCTTAAGCGTCTGCTTTTGGCTCAGGTCATGATCCCAGGGTCCTAGGATCAAGCCCTTCATCAGGCACCCTGCTCAGTGGGAAGCCTGCTTCTCTCTCTTTCCCACTCCCACTACTTGGGTTCCCTCTCTCAATGTGTCTCTGGCAGTCAAATAAATAAATAAATAATCTTTTAAAAAAACAAAAAGGCAGAATCTTAGTTAAGAAGTGTCTTGATAATTTAACTCAGAATAGTATAATTTTTTTTTTTAAATAACCTGAGACACACAGTTGTTTACTGAGCAGAGCCTATCAGCATTTAAATTGTAGACTTAGTGAGGTGCTCATAAGGAAACTGGTATGGATTTTGCACTATTGGATAATTTATGAAAAGAATATATATAGACATTTAGCTCATCCGTTTGAGCAAAGCACCATGGAACATGAATTGTACTTAGATTTTGAATAGCAAAGGAGCTGATTATAGTCTCCTGCTTTGGTCTTATTCCCCTAGAGACATCATCTTAGTTAAGAGATATATACAGTCAAGAAAGCAAGAACAATATGACATTTTACAACCTGGGTTTCAGCGAACTCCATTGTACTATAAATTTTCTTAGCATTGTTATTTTAAGACAAAATCTGAATAATCATTCAAATGTTCCTTTTGCACATTTGGTTTCCAATTTCATTATTTCAAAATATGAAAATGGTTGACTTAGCAAGTGGTCTGTCTTTCTTTGAATAAATATTCTTAATATGCAAGCATCAAAGAAAAACAGCATGACAAACTAGGTTACTAGGCAGTGAATACTTCTGAAATGATTTGTCTTCAGTCAGAACCCAATTGCTAAAATAAATCACTTACAAACTGTTTCAATACTTAAATTCTGTATCCTGATGGGAATAAAAACTGTGTATTCTTCATTCTTCCCAGCAAATCAACATCTGCAAAAGACTAAGTTATTCGTTTATTTATAAATGCATTCCTTTTATGAAGGACATACCGATATTTGCAGTATTTCATTTACATTATGGAGTCATTTATCAACAGACAAGAATTTTTTTTCAGGAGACAATCTTTTCTGAGGTTATAATTTCCCTGTAGTTATTTCTCACAAAATCCCTCCAAATTTCATGGCTGCTTTGCATAAGTAGTCTCAAAGATATTTGGCACTCAGCCTGGAGCTTGAGCATGAATATTGTTCTCTTTTCCTTGATCCTTAGTGCCTCCTGATCTGAATATGTATCTGAATGTTCCCACAGGGCCAAATCATCACTTTCATTGTTCAATGTAAGAATGTTATTAGGTTGGGATTATTTATTGAAATAATGTGAGAAAATAATGTGAGAAATAATACTTATTGTTTCAGTGACTTATTAGCATAAAAAATGTTCCTGTGGCACCTTTCACTGTAGTTGGCCTTTCCATTGGAGGTCAAGTTCTGAGGCCACCTCAGGCAGAAAGTGACTAGCCCTCAAAGGGAGGTGACCAGCCTCCCACATGAAACTCTTCTGTGGGAGTTTGGCCAGCGATCAGTGCAATGAAGTGACTGGGGAGCTGGACAATGGTCACAGAAATTTTGAGATGAAGATTTTGTCCAGGCCAGTGTCCTTCTGTGTACTGATACAGAAACTAAGAGCCACGCTAGTGAAGTAATTTAATTTGCCCAGATTCATACTTGTTACGCCTTCTGACATCAAGAACCTTATTCTTTCTACCTTAGTGCTTCCTTTAGAGGCCGTGCTCTGAGAACCATTATGTGCTTTGTGGTTAAAGTCATTAATTTGTAACTTACTCCGCCATCTAGTCACGCTGTCATTTGGAAGAACTGCTGATTTTTGTCCCTTACTTTAACCAGCAAAACTTTGCCTCTTGCCTTTTATATCATTGCCTGTGCTTCAGTGAGCAGAGGGTGGAGATAACCTGACAGCCTGTTTTACTGCAATTTGGCTGTTTTATTAAGAGTAATTTAAAAACCGGATAGGTATGGTTTTACTTGAACTGTAAGTAGTTTAGGTATTATTTCTTAGAGGTCTTTTTTATCAATTGATAAGAAGGAAACTTTTTTAATGACTATGAAAGTTTCATAACAATTATGAAACATCTCCATATATATATGGAAAGAGAGATGGGGGGGAGACAGAAATTGTGAGGCCCTTCAGTCAATTTTACTTTTTATTTTATTTTTTTAAAGAGTATGTTTGTAGTGAGAGAGTGTAGGAGGAGGGGGCAAAGGGAGAGAATCATCAAGTAGACTCTTTTGCTGAGCACGGAGCCCAACATGGGGCTGGATCCTACCATCCTGAGATCATTACCTGAGCTGAAACCAAGAGTTGGATGCTTAACCAACTGAGCCACCCAGCTGTCCCTACACTTTAGTTTATTTTAAAATAATGACAATGAAAAGCTATTCTTGAATGATATGAGAAAGTGATAGTGCAACTGGAACTTTCCTTTCAAGATAGATTTACAGCTATACTTATAACATTTTTCTGGGCATCTCATTAGACTATTATTTCATAACATCTTCCCTTTTTCCCCCCCTTACCTGGCTCCCACCTTTCTTCACTGTGAGGGGCCATGCTGTTGCCCAAACCAATCCCTATATTTGTTACCTGGAGAAGGCTCTTTACCTCGTCATTACTTGAGGGGGGTAAAATGAGTGCGTCATCACCAGCCTTAGCAGGTCAACAGGCAGGATTAGTTATTATATTGATGGTAATTAAAAGGAAATTTTTTAAATTTTAATTTCTAAAAGTAGCCATTTAATTCATTGATAAAAATTCAACCTGTCAGTGAATTCAGCACAGTCTGAAGTATTATGAGACCATAATTTAAATCTACAGTATAATGCTACATAGACCAGCTTTAGCAAGTGAGTTTCATGTTCTCTATTTGTGGAAATCTGTGCACCAATGGAACTTACACTGGTTAAAATTTTTTTAATAAACTTGATTATTCCTGTTTGAAACTTAAGGTTTGTGATAATACAGTTTTTAGATCAGCCTATTTAAAGAATACTTTAAATGAAAGGGTGCTTTTTAACTAATTGTATCCCCTCAAACACACAGTGTATTATGCTTCATCACTTAATATATAGGAAGCACTTTTTGAAGTCTTCTTTACCCACACCTGGACTTGCACATTAGACTTATCTGGTGTTGGTTTCTTAAGAAGGTATATTTTTTTAAGATTTTATTTATTTGATAGAGAGAGATCACAAGTAGGCAGAGAGGCAGGCAGAGAGAGAGAGGAGGAAGCAGGCTCCCTGCTGAGCAGAGAGCCCGATGCGGGACTCAATCCCAGGACCCTGGGATCATGATCTGAGCGGAAGGCAGAGGCTTAACCCACTGAGCCACCCAGGTGTCCCTGTTTTTTTTTTTGTTGTTGTTGTTTTTTAATTATCAGAAGTTTTGGGGGAAAATGGTTCTCTTTCCTGTCATAAGTTTTGATACCAAAATGTAGCTTGAAGAGAATTACTGTTGTCATTTCAGTGCATATTATTAAGTCATACACTACTAAAACACTTTCTCATATATAAAACTCTGTCCTGATTTTTCTACTTTTCTGTATCACCTCTCAGTGCTTTTCAGTTCTCATAGTGCTCTTATGTTAGCACCACACTCTCTCCAGTATTTTAAGAGCATTAACGCAGAGGAGAGGCATAAATTCATGGTAGAGGTGCTCAGAACTCTCTTGTGAAGCTTTCATTGCCAAACAGGTGAAGTTAGCCCTTTCCTCTCATCTTCCTGTCAGTAGTAGCAGCCACAGGGTCAGCAGTGGTATCACTGCTTCTGCTAATGTCACTGCCACCTCCACCTCCATGGCCACTCAGAGTCAGGGGGAGAAGTTCCCCAGGGGAAGAAATGGGTAAATTGGGCTGGGAAGTAGAAAACTATAGTCCCTGCAGTGCTTTCCAGTATGTGTGCTATATATAATTTTATTATTATATTAAAACATATTTTACTATATATATTATACTATAAATAATATAAAGATATATAAAAATTGTATATGCTATAACTATACTGTCTATAAATATATGGTTGTATATACATGTGTTAGCACTATAATATATTTTATAGTATAATGTGCACCTGCTGCGTATGCCACCCTCCCCACTTGTGGGTTTTGTGTATTCTGGCTATATGTTTTATTAGGTTTTACCCTCCCAAACTTTTTTTTTTTTTCCAGAAGACTTCTCAAGAATCAGGTTTGATTTTTATTTTTTAAAAGATTATTTATTTATTTGTTTGTTTGTTTGAGAGAGAGAGGAGCAGAGGGAGTGGGAGAAGCAGTCTCCCCACTGAGCAGGGAGCGCAACTTGACCACCTGACGTGGGACTTAATCCCAGGACTCTGGGATCTTGAACTGAGCTGAAGACAGACAGATGCTTAACACACTGAGCCACCCAACACCCTCCCTCCTCCTCCCCCGCCAAATTAGATTTGTAAAAATCCCATAACACTCAAGTTGAAGATGGGCGTGCATTAAAGAAACGTCACTGTATTTCAGTACTTCAAGGCTGTTTTTTCCTTTAGTGCTTCTTATGACTCAGTACAGGGTTTGTTTTTTGTTTTGTTTTGTTTTATTTTTTTTGTATTTGACTTTTTAAGAAAATTTATTATTTTTATTAATATGTAATGTAATGTATTACATTACATTGTAATGTACCCCAGGGGTACAGATCTGTGAATCATCAGGCTTATACATTTCACAGCACTCACCATAGCATATACCCTCCCCAATGTCCATAACCCAATCACCCTCTCCCTCCCCCCTCCCCCCAGCAACACTCAGTTTGTTTTGTGAGATTAAGAGTCTCTTATGTTTCATCTCTCTCCTGATCCCATCTTGTTTCATTTTTTCCTTCTCTATCCCCCAAACCCCCACCCTGCCTCACAAATTAGTACAGGGATTTTTACTAGAAAGTAAAGTGAAGCTACAGCTAGGATTAAGCCTATAGAATGTAATGCTCACATTCCTAAGGTGATGACCATTTTTACTACAGGAAATATTTATTTTTTTAAAGTAAATTTTATCAAATACTTACATGCTTTTAACATGTTAATTTTTAATCATGTGCAGTAACATAAATGTGCTCTGAAGAAGGTTTGTATTAGTTTTTTTCATTTTATAAATGACCAAAATGAGGCATAGGTAGTGATTTACATGGACTCATAAGCAAGTTAGTAATGTAGATAATGATGAAAAAGAAGTTGAGGTCATTTGTTCGGTTAGGTTACTGTACGAGTACTTTAAATTATTAATGTGCATATGTTTGTAGAATGATAAGAATATTAGAACTGCAACCATTAGAATGAAAAGTAGATAATGTGGGAGTAGGCACTTGGAGAGACAGAAGTTGAATTTTGGAAACTACAGTGTTTATCGAGAGTATATGGCTAAAAATGTCTGCATTTACTGAATAGAGACGTATACCCTACATATTAGAGACAAAGGAAACAAATGATGTTATTTGTGGCCTGCTTTACTTATTTCCCACTGATAAATAAAAACTGAGCATCACTACTAATGGAAGACATAAGAAATACAGCACATGGCAATAGGATCTCAAGTTCTTTTGTCTGCTGCTGCTGAACAGTTGAAATGTCATTATTGGAAAATTGACCAGTGCTTCCATTACAAACCCTCACACATCCTTCCTTATTTATTACCTTCTAGGTCTCATTTTTGTTCTACTTTCTCTTCTTTTCTACCCTCTTACCCCTCTTCATTTGCATTTATTATATGGATCTAAAGATATAAAATTTTAAGGAAAGTTTCCTTCAATTGTGATATATGATGCTTAGAAATATACATCCTAAAGCAAGTAGCTGGATTGATTTTACTTAGTGGAGTTCTACCATCACCCCCTTATTTACCTTTTTGGTTCTCCTTTGGTGGTGTTGTCATCATCATTGTCATTGTGATCCTGTGAATCTTTGCGGAATTCACTATTTTAAAAAATGTGTTCAGTATAGTTCTCCTGCTGATTTTTCTCTATTATATTTTGTTTGAAAATCCCTTTCAACTACAGTGCTATCTGAAATGTATGTTAGACTGGTTCCTTATAGCTTGTATCTTTTGTTTTTTTCTCCCACATGTTAATATTTGGTTTCCCATGAACTTCCTATACATTTCTTTTTTCTCTCGTATTAGGAATTTTTCTTTCTTTCTTATTTTTCTGCAAAACCAAGACATTCATTAAGAAATGAAAATACTATAGAGTTCCTATGCATTTGATTTTTTGCCATCTTTAATGTCAGGAAGATTGCATTTTATTTAGTTAGAATATGTGATTAGCTGTGGATAAATATCTAAATGCCTAGCATAACTGTATATAAACTAGTTTACTATTGCTGAAGGCTTCTTTCTTAATCTCTCCAGGAAAGAAAGGAGAGGCTATCCAAGTTTGAGTCTATTCGCCATTCAATTGCTGGAATAATTAGGTCTCCAAAATCTGCACTGGGCTCTTCAACAGTAAGTAGAATGAACTCCATGTGCTACTGAAAATAATCATTTTCTGGCTTCTTTCTGATAAATAATGAATATCATGTGTAAATTTGTCCTTACAAATAGAAAACTAAGTACATAATGTAATTGTTTTGTATGCATATGATTCTGTTCATACATGTACATAGTAAACACTGATATAAGGAGGAAGGAAATAAACTTGTATTAGGACTTCCTGTACCACATATGAATAATTATAGGAAACATTTTAGGTATTTTGAGGCTTTATTGGAAAAAGAGCAGAGATGGGGCGCCTGGGTGACTCAGTGGGTTAAAGCCCCTGCCTTCATCTCAGGTCATGATCCCAGGGTCCTGGGATCAAGCCCCACATCGGGCTCTCTGCTCATCAGCGAACCTGCTTCCCCCTCTCTTTCTCTCTGCCTGCCTCTCTGCCTACTTGTGATCTCTGTCTGTCAAATAAATAAATAAATAAATCTTTAAGAAAAAAAAAAAAAATCTTTAATTAAAAAAAAAAAAGAAGAGCAGAGACAAATTTTTTTCCAGTGAAACACATTTTTATAATAGGGACTATTGTATATGTATTTTTAAAGTGTATCAGTTTATATATGTGTTCATATTTTCGAGAAGATTTTAATTATTAAATTGAAGTCTATTTGAAATTTAGGTTTGTCATATCACAGTGGTGCATAAAATATTACCAATCCCTGTAGCAACAGCTATAGTCAAGCAAGATAAAGTATATTCTTTTTCCCTTTATAGAATAAGATTTTAAAGTATTTTTCTTATTTCATTACCTTTAAGACTAAATTAACAGACTTTTTTTCCTAGCTATCCCTCATGCATAATAGTGCTTTAGAATGATAATAAATGATTGTCAAAACAACAATATTCAGTACAAATTAATTATGTGCTCTGCTCCCCCATCTTTCCAAGTTTCTACATAGTAATATCTTAATGTTATTTCTTACTGTTTAAAAGTTCAGCTGTTTAAAATAATGTGATCTAGTCTTACTTCGAAAATAATGTGTTTCCTAACCATAAGTTAAATGTCCATTCACATTTTGGATTTATTTGCTATAATTCTTTTTTTAATATATAACACATGTTCCTATATTTATTCCACTCAAGCAAAACTCTCTTATACACAATTGAGGCAAAGCATAAAGTGTTTTAATTAACAAAAAAGAAGAAAATTATAATTTTATATAAAAGGGGTTTTCTACTTCAGTGTTAGCCTTTGATGCTGCTATTATCACATACTTCTGAACTCCAGAAGTACTCTATGGGAATAGGGAAGAGCTATGAACGAATGTAGACCATCTAACCCGGCATTAAATAGCAAATACAAAAATAAAAATAATTTTAGGCAAATACTACATGGTAGAGTAAGTCTCTTTTAAGTCCCATATCCTAATGTTGTTTTCTTAAGTTAATGATTTATAACTTGAGATAAATAGTAGTTCTTAAGACTTGGTTTATTTTGATTTGACATTCAAAATCAAGTATAGGAGGCTTGATTAGAAATCTATGATATATTCTAGAGACTATGAGGACAGGTTTTGATGACTTAGGAGAAAAGAAAAAGAGTTCTCAAAATATTTAAAAAGTTTTTTAAAAAAGAAAAAATAGTTATCGAAAGGAAAGTTCATGTGTGTTCTTCAAAAAGAAAAAAATCAGTTTTTAAAAAATAATTATTATTATTTATTTATGCACGCATGTGCGAGAGAGAGAAAGAGGAGAGAGAAAGAGAGAGATAGATTGATCTCTTTAGGATAGGCAACCATGTGTAACTTCATGGTGGGGGGGGTGTGAGCAGAGGGAGAAACAGACTCCCCACTTAGCAGGGAGCCCGACATGGGTCTTAATCCCAGAACCCTGGGATCTTGACCCTAGTGGAAGGCATGCTCAACTGATGGAACCACCCAGGTGCCCCAAGAAAATCATAAAAAGAAAAGTTCAGATACCTCAGTGAACACTTCATAAAATTATTTATCATTGAAATAAGTCAGCAAAACACATGACATCGTGACGTTGTCATTAACTCACCTTTATTTCACTTAGTCAGAGGTCTTTGTGCCAGCAACTAGTAGCAGTTTACTAGTGAGCTGATTTATGATTTATGATTCCCTGCCCAATTTTCCTTTAGTCAAGTATTTTACATACGTGAGAGAAGGCCTATTACAAACTCAAGGTTATTTTCAGCTTTAGTCTTCGGTGTAAAAATTCGGAGACTGGAATTTAGAGCTCCAGATGTTAGCTTGTGACAGAAACATAAGAATTTGGAGATAGTAGAAATGGGATAACACTCCCAATGTTTGTTTTCCCGACAACCTGGGATTCCCAAGAATTTTGTGCCTTCCAGACACTTGTCTGGGAGTGCAACAGTGGCTTCTGAGACTTCATGTCACATACGCCACTTTGAAGTTTGTAGTTATGAGAGCTTCAGCTTTTGGCTGTAAAGGAGCCTGTTTTGATAGATGGGTTGATCTGAGGGTGAGCAAGGTTTTTTTCTTTTATGTATATAAAAACACATTCATTTACATATAGAAACAAAGGAAATCCAGTTAGTTCAATGTGATGAAGTTACACGTGGTTGCCTATCCTAACATTATAATTTGAAAAATCTTAATGAATTAATGGTACAAATCTTAACTATTTAAGATTTGAAGTTATTTTCCATGTTATCTTCTCCATTTAAAAATGGTCTTTACTTTATTCTTAAATAAAATTACCAAATTGACAGTGACTGATAAACGTAAAACTTTGGTATCAACAAACTACTTTACTGGAGTGAATTGAAGTGACTTTCCCACAAAGCATGTACCTCATTCAAATATATATTGTGATCTATTTTTGCATAAATTATCAACATCCTGAAAGCTATGAAATGCCCATTTCTTCTAAGAAATTATTCACTCTGTAATTGAGAATTCTAGAGAATGTTTACTTCCTCAGGGCCCATTTGGTCTATTAGGATCTTCTAGCTGAAGGAGATCATTACTTCTATCAGTTGTGTTCTTTGGTATTTCTTTATTTATTCAGAAATCTCATGAACCAAAAACACTGAGGCAGTCTGCAGTTTATGACACTGTTGTTCACGCTGAATAAATACACACAGGTTTTTCTCTAAATCATTAGGTATCCTACTTATTTGGAGAAGTGGTCTCTCTCCTAAACACACAGGTAATTGAGGTCTTGGGTCTTAATATGAACATGGAGGTTTCAGGTGTTAAGTATGATAATTTAAGAAGCATAACAAGTTAGAGACTACTTAATAATAATTAAATATTTTTTCTGACACAGTATAGAATTTTTTAGAGTATTCTAATTTGGTAAATAGAAAAATAGAAATAATTTTTTATTGCTCTAAACAGTTTTTTTTCTGTAAAAAACTTTAAAAAAACCTTATCAAAATGGCATAGTTAAGCATATTTAAAATATTTATGGTGATATACCTCACATAACATGAAACGCTATCATTTTAAATTGTACACTTAGTGGTTTCTGGTATACTCACTGTGTTGTGCAACCATCTCTACTGTCTGCTTTCGGAACATCTCAATCCCCCTAGTAAGATACTTCATCCTAGCAGCGGTTGGTCTCAATTCCCTCCTTTTCCCATTTTCTGAAAATCACTAATCCACTCTTGATCCGTAAGGATTTGCTTATTCTGGACATTTCACATAAATAGAATCATATAATATGTGACCTTTTGTGTCTAATTTTTTCCAATTAGTCTAATGTTTTCAGGTTTCATCTGTGTTGCAGCATGTGATGTACTTCATTTCTTTTTATGACTAAATAATGTTCCATTTATGAATTTATCACATATTGTTTACCCATTCATTAGCTGATGGCCATTTAAGTTGTTTCCACTTTTTGGCTCTTAAGAATAATGCTGCAGTGAACATTGATGTACAAGTTTTTACATGAACATGTATTTTCAGTGCTCTTTGTTACCTTGCTGGGTCATATGGGCATCCTATGTTTAAATTTTTGAGGAAGTGCCGAACATTTTCCCCCAGTAGTTGCACTATTTTACATTTCCACTAGCAGTATATGAATGTTCTAATTTCTTTAAATGTCATCAGTGCTTGTTACTTTCTGTTTTTTTTAAATTATAGTATTACTAGTGAATGTGAAGTGATATATCTTTTATTTGCATATTCCTAATAACTACTGATGTTGAGCATCTTTTCATGTACTTATTAGCCACTTGTATATGTCCTTCACAGATATGACTGTTTCTTTTCTTTGAACATTTTTTAATTGGGTTGCTTTTTAATTCTTGAGTTATAAGAGTTCTTTATATTTTTTGGATACAAGCCCCTTAACAGATATATGCTTTGCACTTTTTTTTTTCTCATTTTACGTACTGTCTTTTCATTTTCTTAATAATACCATTTGACAAAAGTTTTTGACAAAGTCCAAATTATCTATTTTTCTTTGATGGTACATGTTTTGGGGTGTCATATTTTTCAAAAATCATCTAATTCAAGATCATATAAATTTCCAAATGTCTTATAGTTTTAGCTTAATACATGTAGGTCTTTGATCCATTATTAGTTAATTTTTGTATATGGTGCACAGCAGAGGTCCAGATCCATTACTTTGTATGTAGAAGCATATTTAATTATGCATAATTAATTCAATTTAAAATCTTAAAAAAGCAACAACTATTCAAACGAACATGTAAAAATTGGAACTTTAAAGCGTATTTTTAAATAAAATAAGGAAATTAATTGCATTATACATAAGGAAATGAAACTAGAATTAATAGTATTGCCATTGGACTTGTCATAGCTATTTATTTCAACATTTTTAATAGTGTGGCTAAAATGTAGTGCTTATATGAAGACAGTCCCATGGAATCCTTCAATCAACAGTCTTGATGGAAGGAAGAATGTGAGATAATCAGATGATACATAATTTGTCTTTAATCAAAATAGCATTTGATGGTTGATGTTTAATATTTATTGTTATGGTCTGAGTAGTTTTTAAACACGTTTTAACTGCTCCAAGAATGTGTTCTTTTTCTCAAAGTACTAAAAGCCTTAAATAACCTTTTCATTAGTAACTCTGGGCTCTAAGAACTAATCCACATCCAGCATCTTCCTGTGCTGCGGGAGGTTGTAGTCTTCCCTTGAGAACTATTTCTCAGAGACTGCTTCTGAAGTCAGAGCCAGAGAAGTTAGGATTAATTGCATAATCTGGAAACCTACTGGTAATTGTGCATATCCATTTCCATTGGAAGTCTTTCAAGTCACATTCTATTTAATGAGATCTGTTCTAGTCATATCAAGAATACTTCCCTTTCTCAGAGCCATCTTTTACTGCACAATTTCTGTAGTAAGTGGTTGAGCGAACAATTTGTTCCATCTTACAGCCCCTTGTGAGTACTACTTGTATCAGTGCTATGATCACACCTTTTGAATAGTAGTACTCTTTGAAAAGTATGCTTTAAAAACAGAATAAAGCACATTTTGGTCTAAATGGTTGTTCTTAAGACCTCAGAAAAATTACATTATTTAACTCTTGGAGCACCTGGATAGCTGAGTGGGTTAAGCATCCAACTCTTTATCTCAGCTCAGGTCTTGATCTAAGGGTCATGAGTTTGAACCCCACATTGGACTCCATGCTGGGCGTGGAGCATACTTAAAAAATTAATCAACTCTTGCTTCTTGAAAATTCACATTTTTATACATATTGATATATATGTTATTTCAATTTTAGAATTACTTTGTACTAGAATTGGAAAATAAAAATATTGGGAGATAAAGATATGCTTCCATTATATAGAAAAATATAGTAAGTAAGATTTGCTGGCTTCCTTTATTTTAGAAAATTAGAAAATTGTAATTCAGCTATGTTTCAGTTGTACATCATTGTAATGTTAGTATTATAATGCTTGGCTTCCACCATTGACATAAGGAAGTGTAGTTCTTTTCATGCATAACATAATAAAATGCTTGTGGTTTTTAGTGTTCTCCTTAAAGCCTAGCAGAGCAAACTTGTACCTCCTTTAACAAGACATGTTGTTAACTTCAGGTTAAATACTATATATTTTAAATCTTAGTTTTCTTTGTTTATTCCTAAAGCTTTAATTTACCTCCCTTTTTCTAGCTATCCCCACTCCTCAGACACTAAGATGTGGAAAAATGAGAAATAAGGGAAAATAAAAATTGCAGCATCTCACTATCATACATACATTGGATTCTCCTGCCTAGTTAGTAGTCATGTTTAAGAAGACTAAATATTATTCTCAGAATTGCTAGCTTTGAACCATTAGCATTATCACATACAATTTTTAAGAAAGGCTTATTGGATTTATTTTCTGTAACCTGTCATTTTACTATATAGAGAGCACGTCTGTTCCTTTACATGTTTGAACAAATACTTAAATAATCTGATCATGTCCAACTGATACTGTATTCTTCACCAGAAATCTCAACTTACTGATAAATGTTTAAATTTATTGAAACATGACTCTTAGAATGAGTTGGTAATAGTTTTAGTTGATATTTGTAACATGAAATTAGCACTGAATATATTTAGTTGATTGAAATGTGTTATTATTGATATTGTGGCACATTTTATATATAATATGAGCCCTTAAGAAAATATTAGCTCCTGAAAAAAAAATAAAACCGTAGAAAACAAGCAGTGAAATGATCAGATGAGAGAGCATGAATGAGAGTCAGAAGTACAACTGGAAAAAGTAAATGGATAAAAATAATAAAGTGAAAAAAGAAGATGATTATGAATAAAGAGAAGAGTAAGGGAACTAAAGTAACACGGAGAAACAAACAAACAAACAAACAAAAAAACAAAGCCAGAGGAAATCAGAAGGTATTGGAAGAAACAGAGGCATTAAACCAAAAGCAAAAGACTTCTAAGAAAATTACTTTGCTAGAGATGGTGTCTCTTATGAGAGATCCAAAAGGTACACAAAAAGGCAACCAAGGAAATGGGAAGTTGTGGAAGTAAGGTAATATTTGAATTTGACTTACTTGTCTATCTTTTTAGGTAAAATTTTAGAAAGAATCGTATGAGAATGCAAATCTCTGATTAGCATGTAATTCTGACTAGTTATGCTGGACAACAGCTATATTATTGGCTGAAGACTGAACAAACTCAGGTTCTCAAAAAGTATAATAGATCTTTAATCAAGAAATTTATGAATAAGAGTTTTTTGCTAGTTTCATTGTGGAAAATAAACAGTAGGTGAAGTATCTTTGTTTTGGTTAAAGATGTTGGTACATGAAAAAATGATCAATTCTACTTTATTGCTAAAAACATTGGAGTTTGTAGAATTAAAGATAGGCCTTAGTGCCTCATAAAGACAGAACATTGCTCTAATTAATTTACATTCTGTTTTTCTAGCCTGAGGCAATGATCCTGAAGATCAAATATCTAGAATATTTTTTATTTTTCACTGTTTTAAGAGTTAACTCATTCCATAAATTCAAGACAGAATTATTTAGAAATATGGAAAAATGTAGCAGGAAGAACATTATTATTCATGTTCTCATTCTATTTTTATTTATTTATTTTTATTAAAGATTTTTATTTATTTGACAGACAGAGAGAGATCACAAGTAGGCAGAGAGGCAGGCAGAGAGAGAGAAGGAAGCAGGCTCCGTGCCGAGCAGAGAGCCCAATGCGGGGCTCGATCCCAGGACCATGAGATCATGACCTGAGAGGAAGGCAGAGGCTTAACCCACTGAGTCACCCAGGTGCCCCTTGTTCTCATTTTAGGTTAAACATTTGTTCAGTTATCACTCTAAATGGTATAAAATATGCTTTCTACCCATGATTACATTTTCCTTTCCCTGAAAATGGCTTTTACTACTACCTGCCAGATTCCTATTCAATAGACCTAGTCCAAGCTTTTGCAAGTAAGTCATTCTCTTACTTCTGCATGACGTTTGATCCCTAATCTAAAATTTTCCAGTGATACATAGCTTTAAAATTAAAAGTCTTTATGGAATTTTTTGGAAATTTTCAAAACCTCAAATTACCTGTTCTCCCCCATATATTATTTATTTTTTAAAAAATTTTTTAAAAATTTTTTATAAACATATAATATATTTTTATCCCCAGGGGAACAGGTCTGTGAATCACCAGGTTAACACACTTCACAGCACTCACCAAAGCACATACCCTCCCCAATGTCCAAGACCCCACTCCCCTTCTCGCAACCCCCCTCCCCCCAGCAACCCTCAGTTTGTTTTGTGAGATTAAGAGTCGCTTATGGTTTGTCTCCCTCCCAATCCCATCTTGTTTCATTTATTCTTCTCCTACCCCCTTAACCCCCATGTTGCATGACCACTTCCTCATATCAGGGAGATCATATGATAGTTGTCTTTCTCTACTTGACTAATTTCGCTAAGCATGATACGCTCTAGTTCCATCCACGTTGTCGCAAATGGCAAGATTTCATTTCTTTTGATGGCTGCATAGTATTCCATTGTGTATATATACCACCTCTTCTTGATCCATTCATCTGTTGATGGACATCTAGGTTCTTTCCATAGTTTGGCTATTGTGGACATTGCTGCTATAAACATTCGGGTGCACGTGCCCCTTTGGATCACTACGTTTGTATCTTTAGGGTAAATAGCCAGTAGTGCAATTGCTGGGTCATAGGGCAGTTCTATTTTCAACATTTTGAGGAACCTCCATGCTGTTTTCCAGAGTGGTTGCACCAGCTTGCATTCCCACCAACAGCGTAGGAGGGTTCCCCTTTCTCCACATCCTCGCCAGCATCTGTCATTTCCTGATTTGTTAATTTTAGCCATTCTGACTGGTGTGAGGTGGTATCTCATTGTCATTTTGATTTGTATTTCCCTGATGCCGAGTGACATGGAGCACTTTTTCAAGTGTCTGTTGGCCATCTGGATGTCTTCTTTGCAGAAATGTCTGTTGATGTCCTCTGCCCATTTCTTGATTGGATTATTTGTTCTTTGGGTGTTGAGTTTGCTAAGTTCTTTATAGATTTTGGACACTAGTCCTTTATCTGATATGTCGTTTGCAAATATCTTCTCCCATTCTGTCAGTTGTCTTTTGGTTTTGTTCACTGTTTCCTTTGCTTGCAAAAGCTTTTGATCTTGATGAAATCCCAATAGTTCATTTTTGTCCTTGCTTCCCTTGCCTTTGGCGATGTTCCTAGGAAGAGGTTGCCGCAGCTGAGGTCGAAGAGGTTGCTGCCTGTGTTCTCCTCAAGGATTTTGATGGATTCCTTTCTCACATTGAGGTCCTTCATCCATTTTGAGTCTATTTTCGTGTGTGGTGTAAGGAAATGGTCCAATTTCATTTTTCTGCATGTGGCATTCCAGTTTTCCCAATACCATTTATTGAAGAGGCTGTCTTTTTTCCATTGGACATTCTTTCCTGCTTTGTCAAAGATTAGTTGGCCATAGAGTTGAGGGTCTATTTCTGGACTCTCTATTCTGTTCCATTGATCTATGTGTCTGTTTTTGTGCCAGTACCATGCTGTCTTGATGATGACAGCTTTGTAATAGAGCTTGAAGTCCAGAATTGTGATGCCACCAATTTTGGCTTTCTTTTTCAGTATCCCTTTGGCTATTCGAGGTCTTTTCTGGTTCCATATAAATTTTAGGATTATTTGTTCTATTTCTTTGAAAAGGATGGATGATACTTTAATAGGAATTGCATTAAATGTGTAGATTGCTTTAGGTAGCACAGACATTTTCACGATAATTATTCTTCCAATCCAGAAGCATGGAACATTTTTCCATTTCTTTGTGTCTTCCTCAATTTCTTTCATGAGTACCTTATAGTTTTCTGAGTATAGATTCTTAGTCTCTTTGGTTAGGTTTATTCCTAGGTATCTTATGGTTTGGGGTGCAATTATAAATGGGATGACTCCTTAATTTCTCTTTCTTCTCTTTCTGCATATAGTATCATATCATCTGCAAAGAGTGATTTCTTTGCCAATTTGGATGGCATTAATTTCCTTTATTTTGTCTGATTGCTGAGGCTAGGACTTCTAGTACTATGTTGAATAGCAGTGGTGATAATGGACATCCCTGCTGTGTTCCTGACCTTAGCGGAAAAGCTTTCAGTTTTTCTCCATTGAGAATGATATTTGTGGTGGGTTTTTCACAAATGGCTTTGATAATATTGAGGTATGTGCCCTCTATCTCTACACTTTGAAGAGTTTTGATCAGGAAGGGATGCAGTACTTTGTCAAATGCTTTTTCAGCACCTATTGAGAGTATCAAATGGTTCTTGTTCTTTCTTTTATTGATGTGTTGTATCACACTGATTGATTTGCGGATGTTGAACCAACCTTGCAGCCCTTGGTATTTACCACTTGGTCGTGGTGAATAATCCTTTTAATGTACTGTTGAATCCTATTGGCTAGTATTTTGGTGAGAATTTTCACATCTGTGTTCATCAAGGATATTGGTCTATAGCTCTCTTTTTTGGGATCAAGGTGATGCTGGCCTCATAAAATGAGTTTGGAAGTTTTCCTTCCATTTCTATTTTTTGGAACAGTTTCAGGAGAAGAGGAATTAGTTCTTCTATAAATGTTTCGTAGAATTCCCCTGGGAAGCTGTCTGGCCCTGGGCCTTTGTTTTTTTTGGAGATTTTTAATGAGTATTTCCACCTCCTTACTGGTTATGGGTCTGTTCAGGCTTTCTATTTCTTCCTGATTCAGTTGTGGTAGTTTATATGTTTCTAGGAATGCATCCATTTCTTCCAGATTGTCAAATTTGTTGGCGTAGAGTTGCTCAAAGTATGTTCTTATAATTGTTTGTATTTCTTTGGTGTTGTGATCTCTCCTCTTTCATTCATGATTTTATTTATTTGGGTCCTTTCTCTTTTCTTTTTGATAAGTCTGGCCAGGGGCTTATCAATTTTATTAATTCTTTCAAAGAACCAGCTCCTAGTTTCGTTGATTTGTTCTATTGTTTTTTTGTTTTCTATTTCATTGATTTCTGCTCTGATCTTTATGATTTCTCTTCTCCTGCTGGGTTTAGGGTTTCTTTCTTGTTCTTTCTCCAGCTCCTTTAGGTAGGTGTAGGGTTAGGTTGTGTAGCTGAAACCTTTCTTGTTTCTTGAGAAAGGCTTGTACCATTATATATTTTCCTCTCAGGACTGCCTTTGTTGTGTCCCACAGATTTTGAACCGTTGTGTTTTCATTGTCATTTGTGTCTATGGTTTTTTTCAATTCTTCTTTAATTTCCTGGTTGACCCCTTCATTTTTTAGAAGGATGCTGTTTAGTCTCCATGTCTTTGGGTTCTTTCCAAACTTCCTCTTGTGGTTGAGTTTTAGCTTCAGAGCATTGTGGTCTAAAAATATGCAGGGAATGATCCCAATCTTTTGATACCTGTTGAGTCCTAATTTAGGACCGAGGATGTGATCTATTCTGGAGAATGTTCCATGTGCACTAGAGAAGAATGTGTATTCTGTTGCTTTGGGATGAAATGTTCTGAATATATCTGTGATATCCATCTGGTCCAGCGTGTCATTTAAGGCCTTTATTTCCTTGTTTATCTTTTGCTTGGATGATCTGTCCATTTCAGTTGGGGAGTGTTAAAGTCCCCTACTATTATTGTATTATTGTTGATGTGTTTCTTTGATTTTGTTATTAATTGGTTTATATAGTTGGCTGCTCTCATGTTGGGGGCATAGACATTTAAAATTGTTAGATCTTCTTGTTGGACAGACCCTTTGAGTATGATATAGTTTCCTTCCTCATCTCTTATTATAGTCTTTGGCTTAAAATCTAATTGATCTGATATAAGGATTGCCACTCCTGCTTTCTTCTGATGTCCATTAGCATGGTAAATTCTTTTCCACCCCCTCACTTTAAATCTGGAGGTGTCTTCCGGCTTAAAATGAATTTCTTGTAGGCAACATATAGATGGGTTTTGTTTTTTTATCCATTCTGATAACCTGTGTCTTTTGATTGGGGCATTTAGCCCATTAACATTCAGAGTAACTATTGAGAGATATGAATTTAGTGCCATTGTATTGCCTGTAAAGTGACTGTTACTGTGTATTGTCTCTGTTCCTTTCTGATGTACCACTTGTAGGCTCTCTCTTTGCTTAGAGGACCCCTTTCAATATTTCCTGTAGAGCTGGTTTGGTGTTTGCAAATTCTTTCAGTTTTTGTTTGTCCTGGAAGCTTTTTATCTCTCTTTCTATTTTCAATGATAGCCTCGCTGGATATAGTATTCTTGGCTGCATGTTTTTCTCGTTTAGTCCTCTGAATATATCATGCCAGTTCTTTCTGGCCTGCCAGGTCTCTGTGGATAAGTCTGCTGCCAATCTAATATTTTTACCATTGTATGTTACAGACTTCTTTTCCTGGGCTGCTTTCAGGATTTTCTCTTTGTCACTAAGACTTGTAAATTTTACTATTAGGTGACGGGGTGTGGGCCTATTCTTAATGATTTTGAGGGGCGTTCTCTGAACCTCCTGAATTTTGATGCTTGTTCCCTTTGCCATATTGGGGAAATTCTCCCCAATAATTCTCTCCAGTATACCTTCTGCTCCCCTCTCTCTTTCCTCTTCTTCTGGAATCCCAACTATTCTAATGTTGTTTCGTCTTATGGTGTCACTTATCTCTCGAATTCTCCCCTCGTGGTCCAGTAGCTGTTTGTCCCTCTTTTGCTCAGCTACTTTATTCTCTGTCATTTGGTCTTCTATATCGCTAATTCTTTCTTCTGCCTCATTTATCCTAGCAGTGAGAGCCTCCATCTTTGATTGCACCTCATTAATAGCTTCTTTTATTTCAACTTGGTTAGATTTTAGTTCTTTTATTTCTCCAGAAAGGGCTTTTATGTCTCCTGAGAGGGTTTCTTTAATATCTTCTATGCCTTTTTGAAGCCTGGCTAGAACCTTGAGAATTGTCATTCTGAACTCTAGATCTTACATATTACCAATGTCTGTATTGATTAGGTCCCTAGCCTACTGACTCTTGTTCTTTTTTTGTGGTGAATTTTTCTGCTTTGTCATTTTGTCCAGATAAGAGTATATGAAGGAGCAAGTAAAATACTAAAAGGGTGTTAACAGCCCCAGGAAAATATGCTTTAACCAAATCAGAAGAGATCCCAAATCGTGAGGGGGGAGAAAGGGGATAAAAAGAGGTTCAGAAAGAAAGAAAGAAAGAAAAAAAAAAGAAGAAGAAAAGAAAAAAAGAAAACAAATAAAGAAACGTATAAAAAAGAAAAAAATATATATATATTAGATAAACTAGTTTAAAAACGTTAAAAAAGAAAAGGGTAAACGTTAAAAAAATTTTAGCAGAAGAAGAGAAAAAAAATGAAAAAGAAAAAAAAATTAAATTAACTTTAAGACTAAAGAATCATAGGGAGAAAGCCATGAATTCCGTGCTTTGCTTTCTCCTCCTCTGGAATTCTGCTGCTCTCCTTGGTATTGAACCTGTACTCCTTGGTAGATGAACTTGGTCTTGACTGGATTTCTTGTTGATCTTCTGGGGGAGGGGCCTGTTGTAGTGATTCTTAAGTGTCTTTGCCCCAGGCGGAATTGCACCGCCCTTACCAGGGGCCGGGCTGAGTAATCCGCTCGGGTTTGCTTTCAGGAGCTTTTGTTCCCTGAGCGCTTTCCGTAGAGTTCCAGAGGACCGGAATACAAATGGCGGCCTCCTGGTCTCCGGCCCAGAGGAGCAGAGAGCCCGGGGCCCCACTCCTCAGTGCACCCTCAGAAAACAGCACCCAGTAACTCCCGTCTGCCTGACCTCCGGCTGCGCTCCAAGCTCACCAAGCCTGCGACTGGTTTAAGGTACCCCCAAGCTGTGAGCTCACTGTCGGCTCTGTCTCTGTAGCCGGCTTCCCTGTTCTAATACCTGTAATTTCTGCGACACTCAGACACCCCCGATCCTTCTGTGACCCTGCGGGACCTGAGGCCACGCTGACCCCACGTGAGCTTCGCCCCGGTTTATCCTCTGGAGTGATGTCCTTCAGCGGAACAGACTTTTAAAAGTCCTGATTTTGTGCTCCGTTGCTCTGCAGCTTGCCGGGAGCCGGCCCCTCCCCCCGGGGTCTATCTTCCTGTGGCTTTGGATTCACTTCTCCGCCAGTCCTACCTTTCAGAAAGTGGTTGTTTTTCTGTTTCTAGAATTGCTGTTCTTCTTCTCTTCGATCTGCTGATGGATTTGTAGGTGTTTGCAATCTTTAGATAAGCTATCTAGCTGATCTCCTGCTAGCTGAAGTAGTTTCAGGCTGCTACTTCTCTGCCATCTTGACTCCTCACCCCCCGGAATAATATTAAACCAGATTTGAAATAGTTCTTTACTTAGATTATTAAATTAATTACTAAATTTATGTAAGAATAGAAATGAGAATTAAATGTCATTTTATGGTTATTAAAAATTCATTAAAAATTTTTATGTTTGTGGTAAAGTTTTATTTAGCTTGTCCTAGTTCCTTGAGAGGTTTACTTACATGTTTTCCATGCTGTTTTATTTTCTTCTTTGTTGTTTAATCGCTTCTTATTTGGATGCCTGATTTTAATAGAATCCAGAGCTTGATTTCTTTTTTGAAGATTTTATCATTTTTTTAAAAAAGATTTTATTTATATATTTACTTATTTACTTATTTTAGGGAGAGTGTGTGCATGAGTGTGGTGGGGAGAGGGAAAGAGAATTTCAAGCAGACTTCATGCCGAGCACACAGCCCAATATGGGGGTTTCAATCCTTGACCCTGAGATCATGACCTGAATCAAAATCAAGAGTTGGATGCATAACCTACTGAGCTGCCTAGGTGCCCCAAGATTTTATTTTTTAAAGTAATCTCTATACCTGGTGTGGGACTTGAATCTACAACCCTGAGATCAAGAGTCTCAGGCTATACTCATCGAGATAGCTAGTTGCCCCTGCTTTTTTTCTTTTAACATTTTTTTTTTTTTTTTTGCCTCTCAACAGTAAGGCTCTTCTTGCACTGAAATATTTGCTATAAAGGCATACAAATTGGGCCACCTGGGCTTCGATTCTTGGTTTTGGCTCTGGTCATGATCTCAGGGTTGTTAGAGGGAGCCCCACTTTGGGTTCCCTTCTCATAAGAGAATCTGCTTGAGATTCTCTCTTTCCCTCTCCCCCTACTTGAGTGCGTGCTCTCTGTCTCTCTCAATCAAATAAATAAATAAGTAATATATATAAAGAAATAAGTAAAGGCATACAGATTTGCATGACATACTTGGAAATTAGGCTGAATAGGACAAGAAAAAAAATAGGCCCTGTCAAAAATATTTTCATTTTCTTAGTACTGACTCCTCCTTGCCTCTTCACTTAAACAAATCTTCTTATTTCACTAAGCCCAACATATTTTGTTTTGTTTAAAGATTTTATTTATTTATTTGAGAAAGAGAGATGCAGCGAGAGAGGGAACACAAACGGAGGGAGAAGCAGAGGGAAGAAGAAGGAGGCTTCTCGCTGAGCAGGGAGCCCATTGCGGGTATCAATCCCAGGACCATGGGATCATGACCTGAGTCGAGGGCAGATGCTTAATGACTGAGCCACCGAGGTGCCCCAAACCCAATATGTCTTTGCTGGAATGTTCTTTAAGAATAAGGCCCAGGAAAAATAACTAAACACCTAGCCCAGTCAATCAGGAAAACTTTCCTGACTCAGTATAACTAATTAACTATGTTAGATTAACTAGTGACTTCAAAAAAAGAACCTCTCCCCCAATATCTTTGGCAAAAATCTTAGATGACTTACTGATACGGAAACATCTTATCCTAATCAGGATTAGAAAGATATAATAGTTCATAGTACACTACCTCAAAAACTAATGCTTATTGTATGGTGACTAACATAACACAATTTTAAAAAAAGAAAAAATAGAGAATGATACAATATTTGAAGTAAAAAGCTTCATTTCCTTTTTGATGTAATTATGACAGCTCTTGGGATGTTGGATTTTGTTGCTGATGGATTCTACATTCCATTACAACAAGCTTGCAGAATTGTGTTGGAATTTAATTGAAATCATGTTAATAAAAATGTTCCTTTCATTGCTTGCAGAGAAGTTCCTATAAAACCTGATAGGCCCAGACTGGGCATATATAGGACATTTCCCTATGTATGTGTATACAGATGCATGTACACATGCATACACTCACAAACTGTTCAGCTTACACTATTTTTTCTTAAAGATCATTATTTATTTGATAGAAAGAGTGTGCGCACATGCTGGGGGAGGGGCTCGGCACAGGGGGTATGGGGTGATGGGGGGAGTGAGGAACAGAGGGAGAGAGACAAGCTGACTTGCACTGAGTGCCTAGCCCAACACAGCTCCATCTCACAACCCTGAGATCATGACCTGAGTCTAAATCGAGAATCAGAAGCTTAACGGACTGAGCCACCCAGGTACCCCCAGCTTACACTTTGTATTGGTATTAGATCTCTATTTCAAAGAAACTAATAAATCTGAAGGACTGGTATGTAATTCCTGTGATATAGTAGTGTAATTTCCTTCCCATTCACTTATTTTTTAAAGCAAATAAACAAATGTGGATGTTCTTTCAAGATGATTTACCACCCCCAAATAGATTCTTCACATTCAAATCCTTAAATGAATTTCTCAGTGTTAGCTGAGCTTTTGTACTTCAGATGCCCTTCTTACTTAATGACTTCTCCAGGCTCTGCATTTTACTGTTATAAATAAATCAACATTTGGGAGGATAGGTTGAATAGGACAAGAAATCAAGCACATTGACATCCTTGTTTGTGATACCTTTCTAATATGTAGACGTTCTTGAAAGATAATGATGAAAACAAATTCTTTGCACGGAGGTGACATTGAATTTCTTAATTTATTGATTTTTTTCTTAGAAAAAAATCAAAATACTTTCACCATTGGCAACACTTGGAAATATTTTTGTTATAAATATGGAAATATTTTTGTTAGTAAAAAATTTGGTGTTTGTTATAGTGAGATACATTGTGATAAAATTTTGGAAAAGATTCATTTAATAATTTTGACTACATATTTTAAGAATTATAAACTATCAGTATACACAAAAATTTAATTTTGTGTGGATTATGCATTTGTTTTTACCTCATACTGTGGCTCGTTCCCTATAATTTGTCCTTTAAATCCATTTTTGAAAACACTAATTAAAATTTTTTATAAATATTATATTTATCATAATTAGTACTAAAGGAAAAGCCTTATTTAGCTTACTAAAACCTTCTGTGTAAGTCACACCATGTATATATTAAAGAAATTAAATGTATAATAAGTGGAAGAAGTAGAAACAAAAGTGTGAGCCCTTCTTTGATTCCATTTGGGATTTTTCAAGGTTGTTTTTTTAAATCAATAGGTTGGGTTTTGGATAATGTAAAATGGAACTTTGACCTAAAAGGTTTAGACCTCTTCAGTGGTACAAAACAGTAAAGGCTATTTTCACAACTAGTTTTCATTTACTGCGAAGATGTCATACTTTGTCTCTACATAGAGTTCATAACATCAGCCTGAGAAACTGTATATGTGAATATTTGCCTTTCATTTATTATTAATTCTAATTTCTCCAATTTGTAAATTACTTTCCCATGAGACATTGTGCATATTGTATTCTAAGTATCTTAAGAGTTAGTGCATATTACTGTTCCTTACCCACCCAGTACTCTTAACCATTTGGGGCAATTTAGTTCTTTGAATGATAAAAACAAACTTTTTACTTGTAACTAGAAAATGTGTTTCCATTTAATATCAGTTAGAAACATTTCAAGGACATATACTCGCTCCTAAGTTATCTGTTTTTTGATTTTAGCATGTGGTCTCATAAAATAAGATAATCTACTTTTCCTGCCATGGTCGTGGCTTATCGTCCTTTCTTGTTTTTGCCACGTGTTTATAATTTTGTGGTGGTGAGGGCACCTGGGTGGCTCAGTGGGTTAAAGCCTTTGTCTTCGGCTCAGGTCATAATCCCAGAGTCCTGGGATCCTGCCCCACATCAGGCTCTCTGCTCAGCGGGGAGCCTGCTTCTTCCTCTCTCTCTGCCTGCTTCTCTGCTACTCGTGATCTCCGTCTGTCAAATAAATAAATAATTTATTAAAAAAAAATTGTGGTTGTGATTTCAGGTGATGCTATTTCTCCTAAGGCTTTATTGGCATTGCTATACAGGATCAGGACCAACCATATGGCAGTGGTAATGGCTAAGTCAGTCAGGGGAATGAGGGTAAGAATGGGAAGCCATGGCAGCAAGGCAGCTTCAAATAAAGCTTTAGATATTGCTTCTGGAACATAGGACATGGGCAGTTTACAGCCTGTCTTGTTGAAAGTTTATTCCATAAAAATACCTAGCTTAATTTAAATAAAAATGAAATTTTTTTGTGACAAATTTCTCTGATAATACACCCTTTTGTTGTAATTCTCTGGTAAATTTTAAATATATGGATTTCTTTTATATTATGGTGAATAAGACTATAAATTCTAACACTAAAGGCTAATATTGTATGCATCTATAGATCTATAGATAGAATATCTATAGACAAAATAAACAAAGTATTGAAGGATATGTATTTGAGCTGAACTTCAGCACTGGTGTTCCAAGAGATATTTTCTTTAAAAATTATGAAAAATTCAGATTCATCATGAAGCTTTTAATTGGTTGATTAAAAAGAGGAATGTATGTAAAAAGTATTTACAATTGCTATGAATTTTACCAGGAAGAATTCCTATTTTCTCTAATTTATTATTATTTTTTTTTTCTCAATGTTTATACAAGTTCTCTGATACGATCCCTATAAGTGAGAAGCCCCTGGCAGAACAGGACTGGTACCATGGAGCAATTCCCAGAATAGAAGCGCAAGATCTATTAAAACAGCAAGGAGACTTCTTGGTGCGAGAGAGTCATGGGAAACCTGGTGAATATGTCCTTTCTGTATATTCTGATGGACAAAGGCGACACTTTATCATACAATTTGTTGATGTACGTTTTCAATTTAGTTTATATGTATATTCTTATGCAGTTCATTATGCTATAATTATAAGAAAATGATGAATAGTTTATGATAAGTGCCCGTAACATTTTATGCTTAGTACTTAATTTTACTTTTTTCTGAATTCCTTTAATACAGTGTGCAAAAATTCACTAAAATGTTAATCTTATTAAGGACATATTTATTTTAAGTTATTATAAATTACAAATAGTTGTTACAAATTTACATTAAACTCAAATGCACAAACATTTAAAAAATACACATTTTTAAAGATTTTATTTATTTATTTAGAGAGCACAAGTGCAGGGAGAGGCAGAGGGAGAGGGAGAGAGAGAATCTCAAGCCGACCCCAAGAGAAGCACAGAGTCCAATACAGGGCTCGATCTCACAACCAGGAGATCATAACTGAGCCGAAATCAAGAGTCAGAAGCTTAACCGACAGCCACCCAGGTGCTACAGACATTTAAAATATTTTAAGCTAAACATTTAAAATATTTTAAGTTGAAAATGAACATTAAAGTTATTTTAAATTAAAAATTAAAAATATTATTATAATTTTTCCCTTTTTTCATTAATAACTTTAATAATAAATTTTATGCTCCTGAAACTAGGCCTTGAAATTGCTTTAAAAAATGTACCATGACAGGGGTGCCTGTGAGGCTCAGTCAGTTAAGCATTTGCCTTCAGCTCAGGTCATGATCCCAGGGTTCTGGGACAGAGTCCTGCATTTGGCTCCCTGCTCAGTGGAGAGCCTGCTCCTCCCTCTTCCTTCACCCCTACCCCAGTTTGTGCTCTCTCCTGCTCACTCTCTCTCTCGAATAAAATAAAATCTTTAAAAAATATATATACCATGAGAGATTTTTAAGATATTTGTAATTAAATAGGGATAATGAAATTCCCTAATAAATGGGACAAGGATAGTTGAATTAGCTTTATTATTAATTTAGGTTTAAGGCTCCTTTTTCACCTTTATGAGTAAACTGTTCCTTACTGGCATTAATAAACAATAAATAGAAATTGATGAAAAAAATTTTAAGTGATTTGTTCACACTGCTGCTTCTGATTATTTATTAAAGTTTATTAAGTACTGCTAAACTACTTCTTAGGTTTGTCTTACTTTTGATTAAGCATTGGACAGATGAAAAGTAATCGCGAAGTTTTGTTTAACTTTACCTACTGAGAAATTCTGGATATTTTTGGCGTATGAAGCCCTCTGTCATTTTTCACTCCATCATTTCAAATAGCATGCATTTTCAAGCTGGCTATCTTAAGATTTCAGTTTATGTCCAGGAACTGGAATGCTACTAATTATCTTACAAACAGAGTGAACCATTATTGCTAGATAAAGGTCAAAGGGTTTTAGGTAGATATGTATCTACATATCTTTCTCTCTGTGTGTATATGTATATCAAAGTATGTATCTGTAATTCTGAGGTGAAATTCACATACCATGAAAGTGACCATTTCAGTATACAGTGACATTTCATATATTCACATCTAGAAATTATATTTAAATGAAAATAGATGCCATTCGAACGGATTAAAAGGAATAAATCCATCAAGGTTTATAATTTTCATTGCATTGTTAATTTTGTGTAGCATTTAGACCTCAACTTCAAAATCATATTTTTCTACATCTGTACATCCCACCTACTGTTTCTAGTAATGTGTCCTTCCTCATTTCCTTGGCAAACTCTTTTATAATTTGTATGTGCCTTGAAGTTATGGATGTAGATAAGCTTGCCTATTCCAACCTGTGACCATGCTGGCAATATTTATAAAACAGTTCGTGAATTGTAGAAGGAAAAGTTATAGGTAAAGTATAAACTGAAATCTATGTGAATGTCTCTATCTGTTTTCTAAGCTCTAAAAGTTACTATTTCATACATTAAACAAGACTGAAATATTTCCCTTGTTACCACTTATAGTTTAAAATGTAACTGTAAGGTAAAAACAAACAAATAAATAAATAAATGAAATGTAACTGTAGGAATTTAAATTACTATCCTTAGAACCAAAAGGTAGGGGTGTACTTGCAAATTAACACTTGTCTTTAATATTTTCATTTTGTAAGTGACTAAAATTAATAGTATGATATATTCTGAAAATAAATTGTTGCCCATTCACATTTGAAGATTTTATTTAGCTTCTTTCTGTGATTGAAATTTTGCAGAGATCTCTATTAAAGATGAGATTCTTATATATCTGTGAAAGCATCAGATTTTCCACTGCCTAATTTTATTAATTAATTTTATTAATTCTTATTATATAATGTTGTGCTATTCAGTCAGTTGAAAATAGGAGTTTTGAGATGATCTAGGCTTTTTGGGAAGTTTTTAATTCTTTTTCATTTTGTGTGGGTAAATCTTCCATGAGTTAAAATTATCCCATTTCCTTCCTCATATATGTGTTGCCTAGAAGAGCCCAATAAATCGGGAAATTCATTATCAGATATTTAATAATTGCCTATTATAATCCATCAAGGAGTTTATAATCTAATAGTAGATTATAAAGGCTGTACATAAATAAGGGATGGCTGTCCTAAGAGAGGAAGACAAAGGTGAGATTTTAGAAAATGAGAAAAATACCAAATAACATGAAAAAAGCATTGAACTTGTTATCATAAGACTTGGGATTCCAACCCAGTTCTGCTCTCTAGAAGGTCCGTAATTTGGAAAGTAATGGGGTTAACAGCCTATATCATGATTACGGAAATCAAATCACTAAATATGTATTTTGTAAGGTATATAAGGTGCTATGCAGAGATTAGGCATTCTTACCACTGTTTAATGACTTTATTTGAGAAAAATTACAAATGCATTTTCTAAAAAATATTTGTGTAATTGGAAAAGTTACTTTAAAACTGTCTTTTTGGGGGGCGCCTGGGTGGCTCAGTGGGTTAAAGCCTCTGCCTTTGGCTCAGGTCATGATCCCAGAGTCCTGGGATTGAGTTCCACGTCGGGCTCTCCGCTCGGCAGGGAGCCTGCTTCCCCTCTCTCTCTGCCTCCCTCTCTGCCTACTTGTGATCTCTATCTGTCAAATAAATAAGTAAAATCTTAAAAAAATAAAATAAAAATGTCTTTTTGGTTTCCATGTGACTTATTTGTAAAATTTAAATAATAATGAAAGTGTTGTTTTAGAATTTATATTTTAAAGTTTGAGGTATTCATCAATCATAGATAATGGGATTTTTAGCAACATTGTCTCTGTCACCTGCAGTGTAAGATGACAATTATTTTGAAGCTGGATTTTTTTAATGTGTATCTCAGTTACTTTTTAACATGTGGTGAAACTCTGCATGCTGTGAGCATTATATGAATGATCAAGATGGACACAGATATTTGCAATTTTTACATTTTACTATTCTAGCAAAGAATATCTATCTTTCATCTTAGCTCTTCAAGCAAGAAGGGTTGTACTTTTTAATCGGACACTAAATATATTAATTTCATAAGGCCAGATAATGTTAAGCATATCTAGGAGCATCTGAGTCTCAGTGTAATTCTAGCGTTAGTCACCGACCTGTTCCATAGTTAACAGCCTGGTTAGGGTATTTGATATAACAGTTTGTACCTAAACATATTTAAGATTTGTTCCTAAAACTGTTTATTTTGTGTCATAAATGTTGATAGATTTTCATAGAGATTAAAATAGCATTGTTCCATATAGATGCAAATCCTTATTTTTGTGTATGATAAAACAAAAATACATTTAATAAAACAAAAGTGCTCCAGAAAGATCTTATTAATGGGAAAGTACCCATTATATTTCTCAAATTTATTTATATAACAGGCATTTGCTAAAAAACCATTTTTTGCAAAGAACCATGTTATTCAGTGTAAGGAGATAAAACTGAAAAATGTATGGCCTCCTTCTCAGTGAACTTAAAACCTAGTAGGTAAGACATTGATGGAATTCATTAACAGGGAAATATTAAAGTTGCAGAATTGGAGATGATGGAACCAAAGAATTTGAAACAACGTGATGAATTAAAAATAACAATATAATATAAATATTTTAAAATATAACAAAAATCCTCTGTGTAAAGGCATATCATCATCTTTTATTTCATTAACCATTTATAAAGGAAATACTAATTGAGTGAGTAATGTGTAAGGCCCAGGGATATGAGTCAATAAAACAAAAATAATTCCAAAGTGGATGTTGTAATTATTATATAAAAATGGGTAGCTTAATGTATTAAGTCCCTGATTCATTCACCAGGTATTTATTGGATGTCTGTTATGTGCTAAGTTCCACTTCGAGCTGGTAGATTTAGTCTCTGCATGTACCAGACCGGTTTACTTTGTTCTGTTGTTGTCACAATCTCTAGGCTCTTTGAACTACATGTATTTTTAAATTCATGCCATGAGCCTTAAAGAAGACTTCTCACTTAAGTGAAAGTGAGTAAACCCTAAATTTGTTTGAGTGACAGTTGTTTGCAAGTTTGTGCCTTACTGTTGTATATTTAGAGTTATTTTAATTACTCTACTCCTATCCCTCAAGGATCCAAGAGAAGGCAATAAGTAATTTGAAGTCAAAATGAACTGTCATAAGATATCATTTTCTGTGTCCCTGACACATGATTAAAGACTTAGGAGACTTTCTTCTTAACAATTAAACAAAGTTTTTCCAAAACCTCATTAATATTAACTTCTAGGAAATACTGATTGAGTGAGTACTTTTCAGGCCCAGGGATATAATTGTGGAGCTTATAGTCTAGGAGAGAGGCTCACAGTCCCTTATAAATCACACATGTTATATATAATTATAAACTGTAAAGTAATAATTATAAGGCTGTAGATACACATTGCTATAAAAGCTTTTAACTGGGATATTTAAGAAAGTTAAGTTTGAGACAACATCTGAAGAATGAATAAAAGTAACTAGGAAAAGACATACAGAAACCTTATTAATGCTATTTTCCCAAACTCTCCAGCAATCCATCCTGTGTACCGGTTTAATGAGTTACTTATAAATATTCCATGTGTCGTTTTTGTTTGAGAAAGCTAGCGCTTATGTTTTGTATTTTCATTGTTAGGTATTTTACCAAAAAAGGAATGTTTTATTTAGCCTTTTGTTTTTTACTTAGCTTATTCATCTTAGCTGCCTCTTTCAGAAATCATCTTGCTTGCTTGCTTGCTTGCTTTTCCTTAAGTCTGCTTATTTTCAGTTCTATTTCAGGGGATCTATTCAGGCATATTATTTCAGATTATACATTCACTGAATCCCCTCCTCATTTTTATGTGTGTATTCTGTCCCATCTGACTTCTTAGTATAACAGTACTCTGCAAGTATGTATAGCAACAAAATCAGATTCTGTTTTTTATGCTTTTCATCCATATGCATGATTAATTCTTTTTTTTTAAAGATTTTATTTTTTTATTTGACAAGATCACAAGTAGGCAGAGAGGCAGGCAGAGAGAGAGGGGAAAGCAGGTTCCCAGCAGAGCAGAGAGCCCGATGCCGGGCTCGATCCTAGGACCCTGGGATCATTACCAGAGCCAAAGGCAGAGGCTTTAACCCACTGAGCCACCCAGGCGCCCCCATGATTAATTCTTAAGTAGCGCCGTGATAACTCAGAAACAAATTCTAGATGGAGCAAATGTTTTCATAACACCACCTTCTGGGTTCAGTATATATTCTTTGAGGCTTTTTTGATACATTCTAATTATATGTAACTATATAATTCATATTGTAAAAAATTTGTATTATATCATTTTTATTCATACTTTTTATTTTTAATGACATATTACATGATACTTAGTCATGTAATACAAATAATAACAAAATGATCTTTGTAGAAATTTGCAAAAATTTATTCTGTATTACTATTTTTTGTTGCTTCTGTTGGAATTTACTTAAGGGGTCATATTAGTAGCAACCTTAGTCCAAAAAAAGTGTCTGATTTAAAGATTAGTCTGGATTCTCTCTGTTGTATTATTGTCGAAACTGTAGAAGACTTAAGAAAGAATCCATTTGTATGTGAACCAAACCTCATGTCATCTGAGCTACAAAAATTAATACAGATTTATAACAAGGTCAAATTATAATATTTGGAACTTTGAGAGTATCAAGAAACAAGTCCTCAACAGTTTTTGTGAATGTGCTGTTCTTGACCTTATCTCAAGGCTTAGCTAAACTTTGTAAGCATGTGTCATCTTAACGTTGTTTTTAGATTCATTACTTTATCTTCATCATTAAGAAAGTGAGTTAACTGGTTTTGCACAGTTAGGACTCCAGAACTTCACTGATGTTGAACTGATTGCTTTAAAAGGATAATTGTTAGAAATCAGTTTCTTATTTCATCCTATGAAGTAAATACTGCTGCTTGTATCACTCACTGTCTTCATCCATAATGATTACTACGTCAGTGGCAGAAAACTCTATTTAACTTAAGTTAGATATGTTCTTAAATGAAAATTCCCATTATTCCATTCTCTGTTTCTCTAGTTATAGAGGTGTGTTAGAATTTTATGCAAGACTTTGGTGACCGATTTGAAATTTGATTCTGTATAAATTTTGTCATGTTACCTACTTTTTGTCAAACATTGTACTCTAGTGTGTTGAGTTTGCTTGAGTGTGTGTTTTCAGTATTCATTTCCAAATTATCTTATTTGTCTCTTTAGCTTCCCACTCATTTTATATGCATAATATTTCATTTATTCATACATGTTTATTTATCCAGGCAATACATGCCAGGCAGTGTTCTAGACTATGATGATACAGTGATGAACAAAACGAATGTAAGAATTTATCACCACATGAGCTTACCTTCTAGAGAAGGAGATAAACAATGAATAAGAAAAATAAAATATACATGATATTAGATGGTGATAAGTTCTGAGGAGAAAAATTCAGTAAGGAAAAGAAGATAAATTTAGTTGGGGTGAGGAAATGGGGAATTGAATATCATATAGGGTGGCCAGAGAAGACCTCACTGAAAAGGTGACTTAATGCTGAAAGACTGGAGCAAGTAAGGGAGCCATTATCCGTATGGCCATCTGAGGAGCTATTCAAGCGGCAAATGTAAACTCCTTAAGGAGTATATATGGTGTGCTTTACAAGAAGGAAATGAGCGTGGCTGGTGGGAAGTATTGGGAGGGGATATGTAGTGGTAAGAGAGATGATAGAAAACAGATTATGTAGAGTCTTATAGACCATGGCAAAGACTTTGGCTTTTATTTTGAGGGAGATAAGATTATAGCAAAGTAATGGCAATGATCTGCTCTAAGAGGAACTCCTGATGTTAAGAGTGGACTGAAGGAATCAGAGAAAGGGAGAAACAGTATATAGATTTTTAACTTTATGGAAGAATACATTTTCAGGAAATATTGACTAATAGAATTGTATATATTTAAAGTATACAACCTGATGGTTTGATATACCTTGTAAAGTGATTTCTAGGATCAAAATAATTAACACCTCACAGTTAACTGTGAGTACTTTAAAGTTAAATACTTTCTTTTGTGCATGGTGGGAATGCTTAAGATTTATTCTCAGTGACTTCCAAGGATATAATGCTGTATATTTGGTTGAAATATTGTAGTTGTATGTTACACTTTTATAACCTTTTACATTTCTTTATTTCTTAATCAATTTAATCTAAGAATGCCTTTCAGGATCTCTGATTATTTACAGATAATTTCGTTAAGAAAATGTGATTTAAAATAGTCTTTGAAAATGTTTCTTTTCCTATATCTGAGTGTAGAATTATTTTTGTAACCCAGGGATTATTGTTGCTTTAGTGATTTAATAATTGAGTGTGTACCCTGTGCCATATACTGGGCACTGGGGTTTGCTTGTTGATACTTGGTCAAGCCTCATACTTACTCTTTGACAGGATCCAAATCTTTGTTTCACCAGTGAATAAACTGAGACACTGAGAGAACTTGCTCAGTGCATTGCATGCCTAATAACAGCTTAGCATCTTCAGTATGAGATGTTCTTAAGTATCATTGTTAATTTGTCACAGTAGATCTGGCTGCAATATACAAAAATTCTTTAGGCAATTTATTAACAATTTGCCCTGAATTGACTCTTACACATACTGCATTGAATTGAATTATATTCTGTGGTTAATTTTATAGTAAGCTAACTCCTATTTGACCCTCACTTGATAAAACAAATATCCACGTAAAAGTGGTCTATAAGTTGAATTCTGGTAAATTGAATCTTATTTTATACTTGAAAAGGAGCTTTAATTTTTTTATCTTTTAACTATGAAAATAATCTTCCAGTAATATAAATAATATCCAAATTTAGGTAATTTAAATGTTCTTATTTATTAACATAGAGTTTTCTTAGAGCACATTCATGTTGGTATCTGCACATGTATGGGCGAACATTTTGTGAACAATCCAATAGAAGTATTTATTACATCACATTGCATTCCAGTGCTTCCTGCATTGAAAAGTACGGCCAGTAAGATATTTTTCATTTGTTAAATTTATTGCTGTCAGTTTATTCATGTGATAACTGACCTGCATGCCTATTTGAAATATGAAGACAGAGAAAAGGGGTTGTGGCAGAGTTTGAGAAAATGTTACTTATCTAATATTATAAAACCACAAAGTGCAAGATTTGAGCATGCTGATAATTGCAGTTTTGTCACTGTGCATTTTATTTCTTTGTCAATAATGTGTAAAGGACTAGATGCTTTTGGTGAAAGAATAAAACATGAATAACCCCATAAGAGAAATACCAATTACTACTATACTGATAAGTAGGAAATAGTGATCATCTGAGGTATTCTTCAGATATTTATTATTATATTGGATATAATATAATAGCCTCAAACTTTTGGCATTATTTTTTAATCTTGGAAGTTTTATCAGATGGGACATATGTGTAAACATTATGTAAATGCATGTCTTGTTTATTAAGTCAAGTGTTTCTCTTGCTTTATTTCCTGTGATTATCATTTAGCAAAATGCATTCAAGGTCATTTTCTTCCTTCCATTCTTTCTCTTTTTTGACAGTTTGAATTATGTTTAGTCATTATAAAAATTAGTTTCTTTATGGAAAGTTAAAATTTTTCAGCATATCGAAGTTTTATCTATTTATTTTTATTTTTGCCATTTTATCCATTCAGTAGTATTATGTACATTCATATAATAGTTTTTCTTAGTGAAACTTAATTTATTGTTGAACGTAGTCTTGCTGAAGCAATATCTTTATATTTATTCTACTTTTTTCTTCCTCCAGAATCTATATCGATTTGAAGGCACTGGTTTTTCAAACATTCCTCAGCTTATAGATCATCACTATACAACAAAACAGGTCATCACTAAGAAATCAGGTGTAGTTCTGCTGAATCCTATTCCTAAGGTAAGTGCATTTATGTATACACACACACAAACACACCCCACACACACACGTATTCTTTTTTAAATGTGAGTTAACATTTACCACAACAAATAAAGTTCTTAGATTATTTATAAAAATTTGGAAACGAAAGGGCTTTGTGATGACCACTGGTACTAATGTTGAAACATAGCACTTCCTTGGTTTTATTAAGATGGGTTGCCTTTTTAATTCAGTGTTTGCTGGGTTACAAATGACCTATTCTTTTTTTATTTTTTTCCATTCCCAGTTTTCCTTAAAAGACTTAAGACTTTGAAAAAAAAAAAAAGACAAGACTTTTTTTACTTTATAAGGTTCAGATTTTGAGTTCAGTTTATACAAGATCTTCAGATGTAGACGTCAAAGACTATGTCCAGCAATTATGAGTAAATTAGAATTTTAATTTTGGATATTAAGTTTACAATATATTATAAGACATTAGAAGTTTTAAAAACTACACTACTTTTCTCAAATACAGTAAATCATAAGTTTCTTACATAGAGCCAACAGGTAGCTACCTAGATGAGAGATTGTTCTAGGTAATTTTTACCTCTGAAATCTAGCACAGAACACATTGCTTTCATTTAGGAGATTCATGAGGAGAGTGGGCATGAACATGGCTTGTGTTTTAGGATAAAGCCTGTGGGACCGGGCCCAAAATAGGGCAATGGAGCTGGCTTGGCTTCTGAGTACTTTAGACTGGGGTGGTTAAGAGTCCTTCTCTTTGAGGCCATCTTCTATGAAGAATAGCGTAGCCATGAACAGCCAGAAAACCTTGTAGGTAAATGTCTATCAATTCAATTTTTGTATATCTAGGGATGACTTTTTAATATGAAGCAAGTGTTATTCCTAAGAGCTAATGTGTAATCCAGATTCTGCTAAAGAAATTAAAAAAAAATCAAAACAACTGTTAGACTGTACTTTATTAGTCAGGAACACAATGTCTATATTTGTACTCACATAATATTATTCAGTCATTCCCGAGGGGCTGAGCCTTAACATTGCTTTCACAGAAGATTTTGACAGTTGCTAAACACCGATTCTGTGGCTAAGAAATTGGCCTCCTTGCCCAGTTTTCTAGAGTTATAAGATTGGCTTATTCTTCATTTATGTTTTTCCATTTGCTATTTCCCCCATTTTAATTTCAGGAAATCCTATAAAAATTTTCCTTAGTTTGGAACAGGTTGTCACTTTTTTCTCTAGAAAAACAGAGAAGTCTGTCAATGTTTCCTCTTCCATCAATGAATAACTGCTGTTGTTCTACGGAATTCTAGTTCTTTTCTTTGATTAAGGTGATCTATTCATGCAGTTTCATTTACTGTTTATATATCAGAAGTTTACAAATTTATATTTCTACTTTACATTTATGTCTTTCCCAAAAGACATGAGATTTTTTCTACTCTTTACATAAAACTGAGTTTATCACCTTTAACTCCAAATTTGGTCTTCCTTTTTAAATAAATGGCACCAGTTTTCCCCACTATTCAAAAGTAGAGGTTCCTATGAAACCTTTTATAAGCCAAAATGACTTAAAGCAAAGAAGCAATTACCATTTCACAAAAGTGAAAATCCTCTTTGAATGTCTTTTGTTAGCTAAAACAGGTACTAAGTCTTTTGTAAGAGCAGAGGAGCATAAAGCAAACTTTTGAATAATGTGGGGAACCTTTGCCATCAAATACTTAGCTGCTCAAACCACAAATGTAGGGGTTGTCTTCAGCCTCTCTACCACTGCCCAACCTCTATCATTGTGACAGGAGTTTTGTATCCTTCCCTGTACATGTAAAAGTATATACTTGAATTCCAGTATAATTCCAGCATGAAATAAAGTTCAGTGCAGTGAAGATACACTTTTTACCCATGTTAGGTCAACAAGATATGCAACTGCGTTTTCAGAGATGTTGATATCCCATTTTACAGCCAACCAAATATTTGCATTTTCTACTTGCTGAGCCAGGTCTAAATTGAGAGACCAAAGTCATAAAAGAGGCACATAAAAATGCATATCTGGGCTTGAATAAGAATATATAATTTCAAATAAAGCTATATCCTTCTCTGTATAAAGTTTTCCATGAAATGAGTCTAGATAAATGGAATAGATTCTGTGGACTGTTAAATGGTCAATTATTCTCTTTCTCCCAAACCCCTAATGCTCTCTGTGGAGCTGATTATCTCATCATTTTATATAACACTAGCTGTGAAAATAACTGTAGACTGAAAGCTATAGAAGATTAAGGAGCTATGTATGATTGTTTTATGAGGTAGAAATTTGAAGTTTATCTAGTTATTAACCTGATGTAAAGTACTGGTATTTGAAATAGGCAGATCATTATCTGTTTGTTGTAAATATTGTTATGCATGTTATTTAATGAATTATATTATGCTTTTAAAAGAAAATCACAAAGCAGAGGTTGTAGAAGTTAGACAATTTTCAATTATGAGTGAAGAACAAATTGATACGGATTTTATTATGGTGGTATTATCTGTTATATATCTTCCTTTAAGAAATTATTTATACTCTTATAATAGGAATCTATTTCTTGATTTAATTTATATAAGAAGTTATTGTCTTTGACCATATAATATGCTGTAAAACATCTCATTTCCATCTTGCCAGACTTAATTTTTAGCCTACATAAAGAATGCTATTTTGGTTTCAATATAATTTCTGTTTCTAGCAACTTACTGCTCACTTCCTATTTATTTCTTTCTTACCCATGAAAATACAAGTACATCATCATAATGCCTAACTGGAGGACACAGTAGCCAAAGGATTCTCTTTCCTGTCTTCAGAAGTACAGAAAACTAGACAATCTAGAATTAGGATTTATTTAACTTTCTCATGATAATAAAGCTAGTGGGTGCCCAAGCCATCCCTCCCTCACCCTCCACAGGCTGATTCTCCTGCGCTGCTTCCCAGAGCCTGTGAAAAGGTTTGGAAGATGCAAGGCATTGTTGTCAACAAGGGTTATCGACCACCCAGTACCATCTTTATGTTAGCAAGCACATTGGATATGCACAGAGCCTCTTCTTTGCTGAGTCAGTTTCTGTGCCAATGTCACTTCATCACAGAGGCCTTTTCTGACTACCTCGCGTGAAATAACCTCTTACCCCCTTATATTCCCCTCTTCCCTTACTATCTCTTTGCTACAGTTGTGTTTACTTGAAATTATCTCATATGATGTATTTTTACTTATCTGTCTTCCTCAAGTGGAATGTAAATTCCGTAAGGGCCAGAATTACATTTAACAATTAGTGGAGCTGTAGTGCCAGTGCCTAGAACAGTGCTCGCCCATAGTAGGCATTCAGGAAATGTTTGAAACATTGAAATCATTGAGTGATTGCTAGAAACCAGCTACTTGCTGAGTTTTTATATGCATTATTTCATTTAACCCTTACATATTATTATGGAGTATTATAATTACCCCATTCAAGATTAGTGTTGTTTTTAACCTCATATTTGTTATGAATGAGGAGCTAAAGCTTAAAATCATAAACAATTCACACAAGATAACACAATAGGTAAGACGCAGAGCTGAGATGGGAGTCTCTGTTCTTATCTACTGTTTCTGTGCACTGTAGAGCCTAAACTTCAGAGACTAGAATAAACAAGGGACGGTTAAAGGAAAAGGAAATATCTTTGATTCCATAAAATATTAAATTGAAAAAGACTGTAACATATAAAAAAATGTACCATGAGTCTTTATGAAAGAAAATCAATAAACAGTAATATTAGGTGCCAGAACTAGGATTTGAGGTAAAATATAGGGCTTAGTAAAATTTAGTTAAGAAAGACACCTAGTTCAACTTTAACATTTAAATGGTGACTTGAAAGTTTATTTGCCTTGTTAAGTTTGATATATCTTCAGATTTAGCTGTTTTTTAAAAAGAAATTTCGTTCAGAATGGAAATTAAAGTTCATGAATAAATTCAGGTGAGTTAGGCAAGGAGCCATTAAGTTGAATTTCAGACAAATGATTTGCCTGCCAGCTTAAATCGTGTACTTATGGCTTTTCATCAGAATTTGGTTCGGGACAGCAGAACAGTAGAGGCAGATTTTTGCAGAGAATAAGTCTTTCTGCAACAGACCGGTCTGAGGCAACTTTCACCAAATCTATATTATGTCCCGCAACAGATCCATAGTATGTCAGAGTGCAGTAAATGCTACGAAAATGAAGCCTGTCAGAAAGATGATGATCTGAGTGTATGGGTTAGGTAGTGTGTATATGTGCATATATGTGTGTGTTTATGTGTGTACATAGGAGTAGCTACTTTTTTAAAACATGTGATCCAAGTAAGACTCCTAATGAATTTTGAAGAGAAATGAGAACCAAACTAAGGACTTTTCTGTATGGTTATATGCAGGAGTAATAGTAAAAACCTTTAACAGCACAGCATGATTACTGGCCTATGGGAACAGATGTCAACTCTAGACCGCTAGAGCCATGTTGGCATTTATTGACTGAGTAGCTTCCTTGAGTGTCTGGGGAAAGAGTGTTCCTTGGTGTAACTGAGGAGCTGTAGAAGCTAGTGTGGCAGAAAGAGCATGGCTGAATGGAAGAGTGATTGGAGGTGAACACAGATTTAGATTAATTTAATAACAAATATGCATTATCTTAAAGGGTCAGTTGTTTGTACTTTAAGAAATTCACTTCATTCAAGTAGAAGCTCAGTATAAAATTTTACAAGTTTTCATAGTGAGTCTCTTTAAAACAAAAGATTCATATTCAGTAGTGCTAGTCAATTTAATTTCCAGGAACATTTTTGCAGCAATATGGTCATCTGGATAAATTAGAGTAAAACCCATGTTTTGATTTCTAAAAACTTTTCTCTCTAGCCCATTGCTGTTTTTTAAATTTCTGTTTTGCTTGGTTTTGGGTTTTTTTTTTCCTCCTGTGCCACCAGGCAGTTCATTCAGTTCTGACACTACCTGGTTATGACTCAGATCCCATAGGTTCAGGGCTCATTTCTACAAGACTGCCCCCCAAACTGCCCAACTTCACATGCCAGTCTTAAATCCAGATTGTCAGTTGTGCTCTTGACCTACTGGTGATAGATGTGAAGTCCCAACAACCCCCTCTTTAGGTTCAGTTAATTTGCTAGAGTCCCTCACAGAACTCAGAAAAACATTCTCATAGTAGATGACCAGATTAATATGAAAGGACATAACTCAGGAACAGCCTGATGTTAAAGATGCTTAAGACAAGGTACGAGGAAAAGGAAACAGTACTTTCTTGATTTCTAAGGGTACAACTGAAGAAGTTTCAGAATATAAGTGAGGTTCAGTGAGGTGGAGTCCAGAGCCAGTGACCAAGAAAGAATTCTTGAGACGTCTTTGGTGCAAAATGGTGGTTTATTAAAGCACCGGAACAGGACCCGTGGGCAGAAAGAGCTGCTGCCTATAATCCTGAGGAGGGGCTGATTATATACTCAGGAGTTGGGGAGGTGAGGACAATGAGGGTGTTCAGAAGGGCTGTCGTATGTTAAAGACTGTTAAGATACTGGAGGCCTGGTTATTGTTGAGCCAAGGCGGTTTTTCCCTCTAATGAGGCACGAACATGAAGACAATTGGGAGTTTCCTGGTGGAATGTCACATTCCTACTATCACACATCCTTGTCAGTGAACTTTAGGGTTAGAACAAATTCAACTTATTTACATTCCTTCCACCTCAGCCTCCCTCAGTTTTATGGAGGGGAAGGTAATCTTTGGGCTTCAGGAACAGAGTTATGGGTTTCTGGAAGTTACACTATTGTAAATCACTAGGACATTTGTAAACTGAGGGAGACTCTTGTCTTGCATGACTGTGATCTCTATTAGTTTACCATTTATTTTTCCTGTAGGGCAGCCAGGAGTTCCTGAGGAATGTCACACATGTCACATGGGGGGCGGGGATGCGAGGTGTAGGGTGCTAGCTTCTGCTTTGTCCTTAGCTAGCCTTTTGCTCCTTCATCACAACTGTTCCCAAATTTCCACACTATTACCAACTTGGAAGTTCTCCCTACCCTGTCTTTCTGGGTTTATGTGGAGGCTTTATTACATAGGCACGATTAATTAAATCATTGAGCACTGGGACATGAACTCAGTCTCCAGCCTCTCTTCTCTTCCTGGAGGTCAATGGGGTGGAACTGAAAACCCCAACTCTCAAATCACAAGGTTAGTATTCTGGCAACAAGCCCTACCCTTAGGTTACCTAGAGGCTAGCCAACTATCATCTTTAACATAACAAAAGACACCTTTATGGCCTTCAGCACTTAGAAACTTCCAAATGTTTCTTTGTGCCAGAAATGGAGACAAAGACAAAATACAATTTCTTACTATAAATCATAATAACACACTCAGTAATATTATTTTAGGAGAAAAGCGTAACAAATAACATGGAGGACATGGGAAGATGAAGAGGGGAAGGGAGTTGAGGGAAATTGGAAGGGGAGGAGAACCGTGAGAGACTATGGACTCTGAAAAACAACCTGAGGGTTTTGAAGGGGCGGGGAGGGGGGGAGGTTGGGGGAACCAGGTGATGGGTATTGGGGAGGGCACGTATTGTATGGAGCACTGGGTGTGGTGCAAAAACAATGAATACTGTTACACTGAAAAGAAATTTAAAAAAATTTAAAAAGTTCTGGTATAGAATGCTTGCTGTTAAGATTCCTATTTAATTGCCTCTTTTAGATCAGTTATTAGGTCTATTGAGAGTGGAAGAACACAAAAAATTACAAAATGCCCTCCTCAGGATAAATTCATCAAGAATACATAAATCTCCATGTGGACTTCTGAATTGAGCAGAAGGAATCCAATTTTAAATAGTAATATTTTACCACTCCCAACCATGTGATCTGGGGCAAGTTAACTGCTTATAGTAACCCTACTTGGTTGTTGTAAACATCATGCAAGAAAATCTCTGTGGCTATATGTTGGAAACCATAAAATACCATGTTCTTACTTCTTTAAAAACTTTTTCACATGACAAATCAGAACAGAGGGCAAACTTGGAAGACTTTAAATTATGAAGGAAGAAAAAAAGACATTTATTGAGTCCATAGTCTGTTGACAACACTCTACTTTTATTATTTTATTAAATCTTTTCAACAACTGTGAATTGAGTATTATTATCCCCATTATTAGGTGAGGAAAGTCAGAGATTACAATTTACCCTAAATCATATTTCTTATAAATTTTCGAGGTGTGTCCTGAAACTTACTCAGTTCTATTTATCATCTTTTTACTATAGCCTCTCCAACATAAATTATAGTCTACTGTCTCGGTCATGTCAGTAGTTTAGCAAAAAAATTTTTTCTATAGTCCAGTATTCTAGCACTAGGAAGTAACAGTGAACTTGACAGTCATCCTTTATGAAAATTAGTCCAGCAGGAACTATATAGCATGTTGTGCTAAGGAAAATATTGAAATATTCAGCCTTCATTTAACATAGTCTGTGAAGTCAAATTAAACTTGGATTTTAGGCTTGACCCATTTAATAAAGTAAAGGAACCCTGTTGTAGGACATGTAACATGTAGACTGACTTTTAGTTTCTTATTTCAAACTTTACTAGCAGTTACTTTGAGGAAGAGCAATGTTAGACTCAAAATTAATAGGCCCTGGAGACCACTAATGTTCTTTAAATGACCTCTCAAGAGTATTTTATACATAAGCCTACCTCATACTTTCTTAAATATTATGATTTTTTTCAGTCTAAGGAGCTAGGCTTTTCAGTAATCATTCCATATATTTCTTATTTACCTTGTAAATATTTTAGGGATGATAGGAATAGGTAGATGAGTCCCAAGAGGTTAAAAGATTAACTCATTGGAATTTTTTTTAAATGCAGGTAGAAGAGCAGGATTTGGTATTTATAGCACAAACATTGCCCAAAGTATGTCATGTCTTCACTTTAAAGTACTTGTGAGCCCTTTCTATGTGCATGACTCAAAGAAGCATGTAGAAACATATAAGAAAATGTATAAGAGGATTTCTGGCATGAACATGGTTGCATGACTTAGCGTTTTTTACTGTTGCCTACTGGAAACCATAGCAAAAGAACATCAAAAGTAAAATATCCATTAACTGTATTTTTCATGAAACTAAGAACCATATATAATTCACCAACTTTAAAATACATATCATGGTAGCCAACCTTAGACTGGGCAGAAGTTTTATAGCACAAAATTAAGACATGATCAGATAGCCCAGCTGCCATAGATCTTACCAAGCTCCAGCAAAAATACATTTTGAAAGAGGAATTTACCCCACAGTTCTCAGGCTATATTCATTGCTTGCATCAATGAATGTGGAAAATGGGTGGGGAAAATAAAATTTTACATATAACTTAAGTGATGCAGCCAAAGCTGCACTCAGAAGAAATTTTAGAGCCTTAAATACTTGCATCATAAGACAAATAGTGAAATAATTGAGTGAAGCATGTAACTCCAAAAATTAGGAAAAACAAATCCACAATAAATAAAAGAAAGCAGAAAGGAGGAATTATTAAGATAAAAGCATAAAGAGATGAATGAGAAGAAGAGAAAACAATATTTGTATTTATATAATAATTGCTTTTAAAATGATCAATACATAATTAAGAACACTTGTCAATTTAACCAGGAAAAACCTATATACCACAGAAGTACCAGTCTCTTTAATATACAAAGAGCCTCTAAAACTTGTTTAAAAAGAGAGAGAGACAACCAAATAGAAAAATTGGCAACGGGCATGAGGTGATAGTTCAGAAAACAAATATACAATTGGCTTTTAAAGATACGGTAGTTAATTGCTTCACTTGGTGGAATAAAAAGAGATTAAAACTATAATGAGATACCATTTTTTCACCTATTACATTGGCGTGAATTCACAGTTTAGTAATTCACTTTCTTGGCAAAGATGTGCAGAAGAGGCTCTTAGATACTTTGCTAATGAGAGTATAAATTAGAAGAATCTCTGTAGATGGCAAATTGGCAAAAATCCTTCAGAATTATAAAATGTATGTGCTTTTGACTTAGCATTAACAATTCTGTAATCCTTTCTTTAATTGTATTTGTGTACATCTGAACAGATATCAATACAGGATTAGTCACTGCACCATTGTTTGTAATATTAGGAGATGAGAAATAGTTGAAATGTTCATCAATAGGTATCTAGTTAAATCAACTATAGTATCTTATCCAATGGAGTATTCTAAATGAGGAAGCTTTCTATGTACTCACTAGAGACAGCTCCAAGGTGCACTGTTAATAAAAGAAACTATAAGGCAGAGTTTATGTTGTGTTGTCTTTTGTATAAAAAGTGCAAGGAGTATAAGATTATGTATCTGAATTTGCTTTTTTAATGATAAGGAAGCTTTTTATATACGCAGGATGCTACAACTAATAATGATGATGTCTAACAGAGGATACATGTTTTGGTGGGTTTGAAATCAGCAGCAGTGGTTTAAGGGAGACTTTTTACCATTTACATTTATTTTAGTTTCCTGTTTATATTTTATTTTTTGAAAACATTGTGAATCTTTTATCCATTTAAAACTTAAATTGAAAAAATATTTGAAACTGTGGTACCTGCTCTGAAACAGTTAAAGTTTTTCAGAGAGGTGCTTTATTGAAAAATTATTGTTATAAGGATAAAACAGTCATGTTATATGTTGTTAAAGTAGAAACAATTTATAAAATATTATAATGGTATTATCTCATTTTTAAATAATGAAATAGACATACACATACAGAAATGTATGTGTATACATACACAAAAAAGTTGAATGACAGTACTCCAGAATATTATGATTATCTCCAGTTAGAGGAGTTATGGGTAATTTTTTTTTTTTTTTTGCTTAAGTTTGGTTTTTAGATTTCTTTCATTGAACATGTTATTAATTTGGTAACATTGAAATTTTTCTGAAATAATATTATATAATAATGCTTAATAGAACACTAAAGCAATGTTTTAGGACTTTTTTCCCCACAATGCATAGAAAGAAATTGTATTTTATATTGAGACCCAGGACTCGCAGAATTTTAAGTGCAGATATGTATGTGTGTCTATGCCTGAATCAAATTTTATAAAACAACTTTTTTATGTTTCTTATATGTGATGATTTCTATTATCTTTTTTAAAAGTCTACATTCAAAAAAATGTTTATGAAACTCAATTTGAAAAATATTCATAAAAGGTTTTTTAAAAAAACAATAAAATAGATTTTTAAAGTACCAGTATGTTCCATTATGTACCGGTTTGGAAAAAGAACAAATGGCTTGAAAATGGTTCACACAGGAAGGTGGACTTTGAAGTAGGTCTTAAGGATAGGCAAAAGGAGTAGGGAAATTTTTTTGTGGTTATGGTAAGGGAATAATCTAAGACAGGGGAAATAATGGCAAGGGAATAATCCAGAACATGGGACTTGTTTTAAGGAAGTAAAGATCAGTTTGATGGAAGTAGATGATTTAGAAAGGTGAGTAATCGCAAAAGTTTTGGCTAAAGTCAGATTTTTTTAAGACCGTTGAATACCAAGATTGGGATTTATCTATGGAAAACGTCATTCTACTGCAGATATGTAAGCAAGGGATAAATGTGAACTAAGCATATCTAAAGAATAGTTGATGATACCACATACTCCATTAAAATGTTGAAGGCTGTCTACCTTTTTAATTGCTTGAAGAAGTTAAGGCATTTATTGGCACATTTAAAGAACAAATCAGTTTTCATTTTAACTATGTTTCAGAAACAATGTGTATAGCCATAAACAAATTATAGTACAGTGAAAAATGTTAAAATAGAAATAGAAACAAATTATTAGTACCAGTGAAAAAATAAGTAATGGTGGACATTTAACAATAGTAAATAAAATACAAAATGCAGGCTCTTAAAGACTGTTTATAATTTCTGTGTTGAGCTTGAAATTTAGGTATAAATCATTATAGAAAAAGAGTTAACTTACTTCATGGTTAGAGAGGAGGAAGGATATTAATTTGCTTAAAGCAAAGTTTTACTACCAGTAAGTTCCAAAGGAAATTTCTGTCTTGGGATTTTAGATATAACAATGTCTTTAACAATATTTCTGCAAAAATTTAGGAAGAGATTTCATTGGTTGTTGCTTTTAGTGTCCTTTAATAGCCAAAGGCATAATATAAAATATAACGTAATATAAAACATTCTGAATCAGCATTTTTTCTCTATTTTTAGTTTTTGCTGAATAGAATAGTAAAACTCTCTAAGATCTAGATTTATGATTAAAATATTAATAAAATTAGCATCAAATATATTAAAAAGTTTAATCAAGTTCCATAATACCAAAAGATTACACCTATGACATTTACAAATATCTCATCTTAATTGTATACCTGAACAATTTAACATTTAGCTAAGTTTATGGAGAATCCACACAATGAGTGTAAAAAAAAAAAAAAAAAAAAAAATCTTACCACAGAATGGGGTATTTCATTCACACTTTACCTGTACAAAAAAAAGTCCACAACATGTTGCCAATAATATTTATTTTATTTTGGAAATTATCAGTGCTAAATAATTGGATGGGAATCACCATCTGTTTTAATGTGTTACTTTTCAAATCTTGAACTTAGATAGCGAGAACCTATTTGATGTTCTAAATGGATTAAGGTAGTGAAAGCAAGAAGTCTCTACCAAGAAAGAGATAAAGGCACTCTGACAGAGAGTATTTATTATGTTAGTACTTCTGTAATTGAAGCGGGAATGAAGGGGTCAGTAGAATAGAAGGGGCAAGGAGTGGTAAGGTAAGGAGGAGGTAAGAGGAGATAGTAAGAGGCAGAAAGACACCAGGAGAGGAGGATGCTCTCTGCCTCCAGGCTGGCTGGTCTCTTCAGCCACATCACCCCTCTTCTTCACAATTACTTTCCTCTTCTCTTGCCCCATAGCCTGGGGCCTGCAACAACTTCTGAAGTAGAAAACCTTTGATAATGATATGCGATTTCCACTTTATTTTTTTGTCAACTTTATAAGGCACAGATATTCATAAAGTAACCCATACACTCACAGTGAACTTTGCAGTAGTTACAGTACTTAACTTTATGCAGCTATTGTTAGTTTTTTCTGAGATCCCCGTTAGCTAATAAGCCCCTTAAGAGCAGTAAGGCAGTCTTTATTCATTTTTATGCATCTCAGTGTCAGTTGCATAATTCAATAAATATTTGAAGTTATTTTTGAGAAAATCTGGACATTTAATAAATGTTTGATATAATATGTGGAAAGATATTATAACCAAGACTTTATATTCTATTTTAGAACAATTTTGACTTTTATTGTTTCCAAAGTGAAGCATGGTTGAGGCTTATGAATGAGATCTCTTTGGAAATAAGATATGTTATGTTTCATTTCCATTTGTACAATAGTTAATTTTCTACATTTTCATTTTCTTCTTCTGTGGTTTTGTTCTAGAAGTTACTTTTTCATGTGATTATCATGCTCTTAGCAAACTTTGTCACTATTTTTTAAGTACAGATGGAAGATATTTCTGGTGCACTTTTACTCGGCTTGTCTGTGCTTTATACTATTGTGAAATATCTTTGATTGGCTCCGTAAAATTCATTTGACACCTTGATGAGACTTATCTCTGATACCACTTTAAAGTGGTCAAGCAATCTTACATAATATTTAGTATTCTTTATTTGCAAATTACTGTCTTGTATTAACCTATTTCAAAAGTGAAAATGAAATACAAGAACAGGCATTGCTTGTTTTCACTTTTTAAAAGAGCCATTTATCTTTCTTTACTGTGTTAACTAAATTAGTGTTCACCTTTTGCTACATTGTCCTTGAAGGGAACAATTTAATTGTGCCACAAAAGACTTGTCCCACATCCTACTTTACTTTACATAGACTAAATATGCATGCTAAGAATTTTAATGACTTTGAGATAATAGGATTTAAATTAGAAAGACCAAGGACATTAAAAAGATATCTGCAAGTGATTTTTTAAAATGGAATATCTCATTCATCTATAAGCCTTAGAGAAAATGAAACTTTAAGTTTTTCCTTTTGTTATTTATGTAACAACTGCTATATATTAAAACTAGACCAAAAAATGAGGTCTTATAACAGAAATACCTATAGAGAGAAATTATCTTGTGGGAAATCCTGAAACCTTGATTGGTGACTATTTAATGAGAAATAGAAGCAAGATCACCAAAGTTCATTTATTATTTCTTGTGTGTCTCATAGTAATAAAGAACCTTCATGTTCAAATCATAGCCCTCATTGTTCTGTGGTTTACCATTACAGATATTTCCTAATGGTGGACTCAAGGGTTAAATGATTTAGCAATACTTTCTGGCAATGCTCTGTTCTCTTTGGAATAATAAATCTGTATCCTTTTTTGGTCCTGGAATCATTTCAGTTGGAGACCATAATAATCTTTTTTTTCCCCCTTTGGTGCAAAAGGGTGATTTTATTAAAGCACAGGGACAGGACCTATGGACAGAAAGAGCTGCTTGCACTGGGATTATGGGGGAATGGCTGACTAGATACTTGGGGGTTGGGGGAGGTAAGGAAAAAGGGAGGTGTCCAAAAGGATTTTCATATACTAAAGAAAACTCTTGGGATACTGGTGGCCTTACTATTGTCAGGCTAAGTCTGTTTTTCCCTCTAGCAAAGCAAAAAAAAAAACAATGAATACTGTTTTTCTGAAAATAAATAAATAAATAATAATTAAAAAAAAAGATATAAGATATATACTCTGCCTATCTCAAGTATTTATCAAACTGCAGTTTAGAAGGAAAATTTATTTTATTTACATTACCTTCTGCCTTTTCTTTAGGGCAGCCAGGAGTGCTTGAGGACTGTAGCACATTCACACATATTCCACGGCTGGGGGGTGGAGGATGGAGGGGTAGGGGGGTGTTGTGTGGTGTCAGCTTGTTCTTTGTCCTTGCTTTCCTTCGGCTGCCTCATCATTTCCCCCTTGAACAGTTTTGACCCCAAATCTTTAAGGTTGTTGAAGGTGGAAGGTCTTACCTTCTGTAACTTCTTCCTGCAGAATAAGGATATAGAGATGTCTCTCCCTATGGGTCAATATTGTTCAGTAGGGGAATTTGTATATATAGGAGTTACCAAAGACAGAGGCAGCCAATCCAAGGTAGACAACATATATGAGCCTCCTTGAATAGAAAGGATCATCTGTCAGCTGGAAGTTATAGCAGTGAAGGAGTCTTGGCAACAGGCAGGATTAGTACCAACAAAATAAGGTAAATAAGGTAAATATTACTCTGAAAAGAGAAGCCTGAATAAAAGACCCTTGATAGTTGACCATAATTTTCATTCAGTCCAACAAGAGTTTTAACCAATCACTAAAGGAAAGAGAGATTGTTTAAAGCACCAATTTGAGTAACTGTATCTTTTAAGAGTCTTGTTGCATTTTGGTGATATCTGGAATATGTACATAACATTCTGTTTTTTGTTAACATTTATTCCACATTGTGTAGCCATTTAGTGCCATTTAATGGCATTCTATTTTATAGAAGCACTTTACATATTTGTGTTACTTCAGTATTTAATAGAGATATGCTATTTGAGTGTCATTAGGGCTTTGACTGTGTACTTTTTAAAAAAGATTTTATTTATTTATCTGACACACAGAGAGAGATCACAAGTAGGCAGAGCAGCAGGCAGAGAGGGGGGAAGCAGGCTCCCTGAGCAGAGAGCCCTATGTGGGGCTCGATCCCAGGATCCCGAGATCAAGACTGGAGCTGAAGTCAGAGGCTTAACCTACTGAGCCACCCAGGTGCCCCTTGACTGTGTACTTATAAGGAGCTTCCATGTACTAAACAGCATCCTCCAGTCCAAAAGAAGGAACAAAAATGGGTGTTAGGTGGCCTACCAACGAAACACAAAACATGTTTACTGTTGTTTTAAATTTGGAAGGTTGGCTGGGTTAGTAATGATTTTAATAAGGTGTCCATCCATCCAGGCAAAATCCAGAGTACAGTGGCCTATCCAGCCCCGAGGATGCTGTGGACACAAACATCTAATTCTAGACCTCCTTGACCTACAGTCAGGATATCAAGGGCTATTCAGTTTTGGAGGGCCACCTTTTAAATTTGTGGGTGACTGCATGTCAAGCTTAGTTAAAGTGGTCACTGTATGCTTGACTAAAGCATTTATGTGCAATTTTACATCAGTAGAGGTGGCTTCTAGGATAAATATGACTAAGGAATAAAGTCATTAAGAAGCCCTCTTTGTTTGAGGTCTAGCCTGAACAATATTCTAATTTCAAGGAATCACTGGGAAGTAGGAGAAGACTTGTCTCAGGAGATAAGGCCATCCCCAATGCATCATCCAATCCAGTCTTAGGGAAAGTGGGGTTATCCATTATCTTCACAGAATAACAGGCACTAAGATTATCTATACATGAGCTGTTGTGGCAGTTTCTCTGAAGTTTACTGCAAGTTCTCCAGCATCAGTTTTTAGGGTTAGGAAAAAAGACAGTTTTAGTTTTTAATGACTTTAAATCAAGAGAATGGAAGAAGATTGGAAACCTTAGTTAGAAAGCCATAGTCAAATGTTTGAGAAAACTCAAAGAATTTAGGATCTGGTCTAGTTTATAATAAATAGTATTAAAATTTAATATTTACAAAGATGTGTTATTGAAATATTTTCTTTATATAATAGCCCCATTTTTAATCAGAGATAGCCAACTTAAGACTAATGTATTTGAAAAGCAAGTCCAGTTTTAACAAACTTGGCCCAATTATTTACATAGGCTCAGTAAGAACAGTGATTGGCCATATAGACCTTTTTAAAGTTGCTTTGTTTGGAACTTTTTTAAGGTATCTCTAGAGTGAACTTTTAGTAGCCTCTCTAGGCCAGAAGCCAAGCAAATACTTGGCCATCAGACTTGCCTGCAATACCTGTAGATTTGGGTGAATTACTCTTCTCAAGTACCCTAAAGCATCCTGAGGTACCTCTAGGAAGTGACATTTTTTTACTCACCTAGTAGGGCTGCTGGGAACTCTATAAGCAAGGTATCAGGCCAGCATTCCCAAGGGGCTTTATGGCTCTATGCTTCATAAGGTCATTCTTAGTTCCTTTAAGTTGTATGGTTATATCTGAGTCTATGCATGTCTCTCAAATATGATGTTCCAGTCCAAGCCTTGGTAAACCGTTGTTTGCAACGGTTACAGGGAGAACAGATTCTTATTGAACTTATGCAAATAGCTGTAATTGCCATGAAAGAAAGAGCACTTACAGAGATTTTGAATTTTAGAGGGTTCAGGTAGAAAAGTTACATGCTTCAATTTATTCACAGAATGTTTTATCACATTTTTGTAAGTTATAAATATCTTGAGAGAAAGTTTCCTTAATCTGGAAGAGCAAACATTAGAGAACCAGCAATGTTTCAAACAAGAGTCACAAAAACTATAATCATCTTTTTTAGTTCATTTATTTGCATGTTACTAATTTTTGTTTAGTTTGAATGCAGCTTTTTACTTAGTTCTAGAAATTTTTATCTGTTTTAAAAATATGAAAAAACATGTTATAATAATAATTTTAAAATGTCCTAATACTGGACTATGAGTCAGTAGAGTTTTTTGAATCTTCTCAGTAACTTTAAGAGACTCCTTCTCTGCTATTACAGCCTTGATAATGGGATTTCTGGAAGGTCATCAGTGTTCATCTGAAATAAACAGGTCAGAATTTTCCAGGAATCCATAGGTTTTAAGCATGTGTCTGACAGGCCCTTTACTTAGCATTAAACAAATACATATTGAGCACCTATTATATGGTAGAAAACTAAGCACTGAAGATACTGTGATGATTGTGAAAATCTTTGTCCCAAAAGAAATTCGTCTGTACAAATTGGAATAGGGTTTCTCACCTCAATCATAATTCTTATTTACTTGTCTGTCTTCCCAATCAGACTAATTTCTTTTTTTTTAATTAATTTATTTATTTGAGAGAGAAAGAGAGTGTGTAAATGGGAAGATAGGCAGAGGGAGAGAATCTCAAGCAAATTCCCCACTGAGTGCTGAGCCCTACATGGGGGCTTGATCTTAATGACCCTGAGATCATGAACTGAGCCAAAATCAAGAGTCAGATGCTTAACCAACTGAGCCATCAAGATGACCCCCAGACTTAAAAATCCCTTTCATTTTTCAGAATGTGATCTGCTGTTTCATACTTTTTTTAAAAAAAGGATTTTATTTATTTATTTGACAGAGATCACAAGCAGGCAGAGAGGGAGGCAGTGGTGGGGTTGGGGGGGGACCCTGAGATCATGACCTGAGCTGAAGGCAGAGGCTTAACCCACTGAGCCACCCAGGTGCCCCTGTTTCATATTTAAAAACAAAAACCAAAAAACAACATTAGTAATGCTGCTTTTTTTACCCCTAGAATGTATTTTGAGAATCATTTCCTATTTAAAGTCTTTCTTCACTTCACTAGTTCAAGTTAGGTACTGTCCCTGTGCTTCCATAGAATTCTGCACAAACCATGATTATATTACTTATTTTGTAATATTGAGGTTATTTTGTTTTATTTTATTTTATTTTTTTTTTAAGATTTTATTTATTTATTTGACAGATAGAGATCACAAGTAGGCAGAGAGGCAGATAGAGAGAGAGAGAGGGAAGCAGGCTCCCCACTGAGCAGAGAGCCCGATGCGGGACTCGATCCCAGCACCCTGGGATCATGACCCGAGCCGAAGGCAGCGGCTTAATCCACTGAGCCACCTAGGCGCCCCGTTTTATTTTATTTTTAAGTAGGCTCTACATCCACCATGCGGTTTGAACTCATGATCCCAAGAACAAGAATTGCATGCTTTACCAACTGAGCCAGCCAGACACCCCTATTTTTTATATACTTCTAGTTATATATCTGTGAAGTCAAGGACTATATTAATTTACTTTTGTCTTCCTTGTACTGGTTTAATGGTGGCACATAGAAGGTGCTCAATAATTACAAGTTGAAAGAGTATTTTAAAGAACATAGGATGATATAAACTCACAGATGCACAAAAAGTAAAAAAAAATATCAGTTTTAATAGGAATGTTATAATTAACAAAACAGAGGTGGTAATCTGGTCCTTATTCAGGGCATAGTGTAGGACCTAAATGGCTTAGATTATAATTCTAGTATTCACCTTCAAGAAAGAGCAATAAAACCAGAAAAGATCCAAGTTGGGTGAATTATAGGGATTACTAATTTGGAAATGTAATATGACTACTAATAGTTTAGGAAACAATTATTGTTCAGTGGTTCAGTGACTTCTTGTGTATGTCATCATTACACGGCTTATTTGTAGATATTAGAGTAAATTTCTAAGCTGGTAAGAATGTGGAAATTATTCTCAGCTACCATAGATCTTGTGAATCAAACTATTTCTTTAGGTATTTGGAAAAGCCTAAATCATTAAATTAATGGATGGCAAGTTGCATTTCCTTTATTAACCCCTTAGAAATTCTAGTTTGGAGTTAGAAGCAATTAAAGCAATGTTCTTCACTTACGGGTTTTCCCCAGTTATTTCCTGGAGGAACTGAGTAGGTGAGAAAGGCCATTCAGAGTGACAGCTTGGCCCTTCCTCCACCAAATTTATCCTTCCTAGATTGTTTTTCTTATAAGACTTTAGACAATATATTTGATAACTTTGAAACCCAATTTCTCTCTCTCTGTACTTACTTCATCTGCCTACCTTGTTGTGGTAAAGACAGGTAATGAAAGCATTTTGCAAACTTTCAAGTACTTTAAAAATGTCAATTATTATCATATGTATGCAATGAAACTATGCCTTTCTGGGTTGGAAAGTATAAGATCTATTGACTTGGGAAAATGTGTTATCCACTAAGGTTTGGAAGCTTTTAAAAAAATCAAGATATCTGGATACTAGGTCATCTTTTTCATAATAGTACTAAGTTCTTTAATATCCATTAGGTTCCTGTTACAGAAATATAAGTTTGACCTAGATATATTAAACAGATATGCTTGCAATCTGGGACAAAAGACAGGGGAGACTCTATATCATTGTGTGGGTTAGAGATTGAACTAATGAGTTATACTGAATTCATTCTGAAAATAGAAATGAATTTAGGTATATATTGATAGTGAGCTCTCATTTAAAAAACTTTAAGCAAATAATGAAAAAGGATGTGGAAGTCAAGTTATTAAAATGGAAAGTGGAATAATAACTGGAAAATGAACAATTTAGAAAGTTAGTGTTTGTAAGTTACAGCTTGAGAAACAGATGTATTTTGCATTTAAATATCAAGTCATATTCAAGAGTTCAAGAAATGTTACACAGCATTGAGTAAAGAAAAAGACACAATTTTAAAAAGTCATTTATAAAAGAAATCCATATTGTAATATTCATTTCTTATCTAAGTATATCATTAAGTGTGATACACAATCATCATAATCCCATTAATACTGGATACTATACAACATTAGTTCTCTCCATTTTTGTAGATGAATTAAAATATAATTTTAAGTTAAATGTAAAATTATATTTAGATAGATATATTAAAATATAAAATATAATTCATACTCCAGGCCAATGTTACTATGTCAGTTAAGTGGCCATGAAAGACACCATTTCCTGTTTGGATAAACTGTTGTAATTGTTCTGATTTCTCTATCTAATGGAAACCATCCAAGCCAAAATGCCACTTAAAATAATTTCTCCAGTGCCATTTCACATGAACTGTATAAACATATGACTTTTGATCCTGGATTTCCAAGTCAAGAACTAATGTATTTGAAATTAGTTGACTATTCAGACTTGTTGGCAAGAACATAGGGTATATTTAGAAGTCATAATGAAGAAACATTGTTTGAGGGTATGGACCGAGTTTTTAAAAATGTGAATTTCTAGAAATTCTGCAAAAGATTAAACATTTAAAAATTATTATTATTATTTTTTAAGATTTTACTTACTTATTTGACAGAGAGAGACAACAGCAAGACAGGGAACACAAGCAGGGGGAGTGGGAGAGGGAGAAGAAGGTTTCCTGCTGAGCAGAAAAGCCGGAGGCACAGCTACATCCCAGGACCCTGGGATCATGACCTAAGATGAAGGCAGAAGCTTAATGAGTGAGCCACCCAGGCGCCCTTGAACATTTTATTATTGTCACCAGATTCCCTAGTCCTTAAGGAGTCATCAAAAATCCCCAATGGCTCTATGGTTAATACTAAGTGATGTGAAGGAGCAAAAGTAACAGATAAACTCTGACCTTAGTTACTGTGTTGCATAGATATGACATACAACCAGATAAAGTCTACTGCTATTTGCTCACATTTTACTAAAGACTGAATGTTTGTTAAAAGGGCAAAAGAATGACTTATTAGGTGGGATTTTTTATTACGTAGGATGGATTTGGGTCATCTTTTGAAGTGAATGCATGAGATAGCATATTCTATATAGTTCATGATTGTGTGAAAGGCAGTAGAGCTTAGCTGAAGTCATTATTATAATTATAGTATTTAAAGATAGGAAAAAGTCAGGGCTTTAATATTTATTAGCTGGTTGACTTATGCATATTTTGCTTCATTCCAACAAAGGATTTGGAGACTCTTGCAAAAATATGTTGAATAAAACAGACTGAAAATGAGGGGGTGGTAAAACTGGAGTGAAGAGAAAAAGGCATAAAATATTTAATGAAGATAAAATTATCATACAGAAGTTTTGGCAGAAGTGGATAAGGTTGGAAATTCAGTTCTGAGTTTATAAACAACAAAAGTAGGATAAAAAAGGAAGCTGCACCAGAGGACAGCTATGCATAGTTCTGAAATCTGAGGAAATACGCCAGAAAGTCTTTATTGAGAAGATCAGCTTTTATGTAATAAATACTACATATACTATAAGCCAGACATTGTTCTAAGTACTTTCATTATTTACATCTCATAAGTTAACTCTGGAGATGGGCATTATTATTTCCTCGATTTTATATATAAGGAAACTGAGACACCAGGAAGTTAAGTAATTTTCTCAAGAAAACATACTATTAAGTAGCAGAGCTTGGATTCCAACTCAGGCAGTTTGCCTTCAGGGTGTTTGCTCTTGAACATTGTCTTGTTCTGCCTCTCCCAGTGCAACAGAAGTGGATGGTACCTGTAATTTCACCTTTATAATACATATACTGAGTTTTATGTACTGTTTCTCAATATGACCATCAGCGATGCTAATTAAGGACCAGGGAAATTTAGTTAATTTAGGAAATATAGGTACTTTTCCACTTTCAGTTGCAGGTCTCCCTAAGGTTCACCTCTTAGATGTGTGATTTTGAAAGTGCATTTCCTGGAGTGGTAGTATCAACATCCTTTGAGAGCTGATTTTCTGGCCTTGCTCCAGACCTACAGAATAAGAAATTCTGGAAGTGGGGCCGTTAACAAGTCTTCTAGATGATTCTGGTACTTTCTAAAATGAGAGCCACTAATCCAGATAGAAAAAAAAAAAAAAAATAGAACTATCCGGAACATATAAATTTTCTTCATTACCTTATTTCTATAATATAGGTAGGGAAAATATAGGAGGAATTTGGAATAAAAGTGCATGTATTCTACCCTTGGAAATAAGAGAAGTCACTTTTATCAGGGAATAGACTGGTAATTATTTGAAGTATAAGCAGTGACCTCTATAAACTTTAATTATCTCAAGGCATCCTAATGATCAAGAATCAGTGAAGCAGAAATGCCTATTTTATGGCTTTTTGGAGAAGTTGATGTTCCAAAATTGATTTTCACAGCCTCATCAGAATTCAAAAGAAGATATCTAAAATGATATTCTCCATGAACACTATTTTTTTGGTCTTCCCTTTATGAGCTGTATATTCACTGCAATCATTCTGAAGTGATTCGGAGATAGAAAATAGTAAAATTCATCTATTTAAGAATTACAATTTTTAAGCCTGTGTTTGGTCAGTTGTATTTTAGATTGAACAAGAAAGCTAAACTGTAAACATTAGTTTCTCAGAGAAATGTCCCTGACTTACAAGAAAAATTAAATATCCCACTACACAATTTAAATTTCTTTTTTAACACTTTTATTTCTTTGTAATTATATATTTAGTAGTTTAATCTTTTGAAGCCTTGCTTCTTACCCATAAAATAGTGATAATCTTACCTTATTGGCTCTGTTATCTTAATAACACTTGCGTGAGAAATTTGTAGTTGTTTCTGTTGTTATTTGTTTATATAGCTAATATTGTAATATCACTACACAGTAATTAATCCTCATGAGGTCAAGGATAGTATATATTTCATGCCATTGTGTTTCCTAGTAATTAGTAAGTAGTTTGTAGAATGAATTTATATATTGAATGATTCTAATCTTGATGAGATGCCTTAGCAATGTGGAAGTATGTGCAGGGCCAGAAACAATTTTAGAGGTAATTGAGCATCACATTTGGCACTTCTGGGGAAGAAGTTACCAGCACAAAATTACAAGACTGATAGCATCTCTGACCAAGATTTGTTCTTAGGCCGTGATATAACACATTTTCCCAGTTTTACACTCTTTCCTGTTTCCTCAAAACCCCTATTCTCGGGACGCCTGGGTGGCTCAGTTGGTTGAGCCACTGCCTTCGACTCGGCTCATGATCCCAGAGTCCTGGGATTGAGTCCTGCAGCAGGCTCCCTGCTCTGTGCAGAGCCTGCTTCTCTCTCTGCCTCTGCCTGCCACTCTGCCTGCTTGTGTGTGCGCGCTCTCTCTCTCTCTCTGACAACTAAATAAATAAATTAAATATTTAAACAAAACAAAACAGAACAAAACCCTATCCTCCTACTTTATTGCCTGCTTCCTTACAGTGTCTTGGTACTTTGGGTCTAAACCAAGTTGAGATCTAATGATATTTTAAAACTGAGTTGATTTTTGTCAGAAATCTGGACAGCTGATTCATAGTCTCCTTCTAGGTACGAAATGTATGCAAAGTAGTAAAATAACTTTTATCATCTTATGACAGTGAAGTTTTTGACATGACAGTCATTCTTAGCAGTTTTGTCAACACAGCAAGGAGATGAGTGGTATTTCTAAGCCATATGGAACTTCTAAGATGAGAGCAGAGGGAACATGGAAGTTATTCATCTGGAGTCTGTCAGCAAAATTTGATTTTAGACACTTTCAAATTTTAATAGCAGAATCAATGTCACAGAGGAGCAAGAGAATCAGCAGAATTCAAGGTCACAGAAGACCAAGAGAGAAAAGGTGGCTTAAAAAATTTCAAGTCCTTCTGGGTCAACTAACATACGTTACCCAGATTCTTCTTCCAAAAATGGGTAAAAATGGGCAGGATTGTGAGACAAATTAATAAATCTTCCCAAGGCACACTGACACAGACACACTCGCATTCGCACAGTCTTTTCTCTATCACCTTCTCTCTGTGTGTCATTTCAGTCTCTTTCATACAATCAGCAAAATTTACTGAGTACCTACTATGCCTCCGGTGCTGACAATGTAGTAAAAGACAAAACAGACATTTTGACAACTCTTGAAATGTATGCTGTCAGGACTGTTGCACAATTTTTCCAGATGCTTCCCTTAGGTCACCTAATCCTACTAGTATTTGTCTTGTATAACCTTCTGAATACTTTTCTAGAAGTAAACAATAATTAAAAGTCTTCCTAGAACCCTGTACTTTCTTACTTCTTAAACTTCTTGTGTAGAGTTAAACTGAGTGCAAGCAAAGATCTAGAGGAATATGGAAAAAGGAGCCGCGAATATGCTCACCAGATTTACAGAAACCACATGATTACTCCAGTTAATATTAACTTAGAAGATAGAAATGTAAAAATAGAATAAAATGCCCCACCAAAACTACTTAATTATATGCACAAATGTAAGTATTTTTAGAAGCTAAATCTAAAAAAATATATAAAATTGGAATGAAGAATTAACTAAGCATATTTGAAAATATAGAAGAAGAATATCTAGGAGATGCTCTTAACCCAAGACATCATGCAGATGAATGAGTACCTATGAGTCAGTAATTATTTCTGTACATTTTGATAGTTAGATTTTATTGAGTATTATGCTCATTTCTTCTCATTACACTTAAAAAATACACAGATGTGACAAATTACTATTCATCTGGAAGTCTGATAAAGGATGTATCTAAAAATCAATTGAGAAGGGGTTTATTGCTCAATCACTGATGGTAAGGTAAACTGCTTAGCTGTTTGGTAAAGCAGCAAGTTAGACACTGCTTCTCACAGTATTAAACATTTACAATTGATTGGAATTACATATAAATATCAAATCATAATAGGGAAGAAAATTAAATTTATTATTTTTAAACTTTTAAAGTTAGAGACAAGACTTTCAAAGGTTAAAAAATATACAGAAAATAAAAAAGGATAGTGTGAGTAATTTTGAATATGTAACAATATGCTAATCCTAAATGTTAAAAGAAAAGAGATCTAAGATAACAAGACAAATCACACATTAGGACTAGTGCATATCAGAAATAACCCATAAAAAATGAGGAGAGACATGCTAAAAGTCCAAGACATAAATGGACAAAGGACATGGGCTGACAGCTCACAGGAGAGGGTTGTGTAAACAAATAAATATAGAATGTACCAGTTCAATATAAACATTTGCAGATGAAGCTATAATTAGCTTTCTTTTTAAACTTTTCTTTTTTAAGATTTTATTTATTTATTTGACAGACAGCTATCACAAGTCCACAGAGAGGCAGGCAAAGGGAGTGGTGTTGAGGGGGTAGGAGGTGGAGTGGGGAAGCAGGCTGAGCGGAGAGCCCAATGCAGGGCTTGATCCCAGGACCCTGGGATCATGACCTGTGCCGACGGCAGAGGCTTTAATCCGCTGAGCCATCCAGGCGCCCCTCTTTTTAAACATTTTTAACAAAATTAAAAGCCAGTAGGATGACATCTTCACAGTAAGTGGTTATATAAGTCATGCCATTGTTTGACCACTTAATCTTATTGCCAGGAATCAGTCTGAGGGGAAAAACCTTGAAATGGAAAAAGCCTGGATGCCCAAATCCACTCATGATGTTGTTACTTATAATAGGAGAAAAATTAGAACTAGTGATTATTGAAAAGATTATGAGAGTGCATGAAGAGTTGATAATACCGATCTTTTGTTCTTTGTGAATTCTTTAATATAGAGCCACAAATATGACTAAACTCCATTCTGCAAGAATATTTTAGTTCAGGTACTGTATATTACAAATATTAAAAGTATAGGAAAATAAGAAATACTAGGTTCTAAACAAATAATTACATCTGTAAATTCAGTGAAATATTGACATTTATGAGCATACTGAATATTCAAAAATCTTAGGTCATTTGACACATTCTTTTCTTTCATACTGTGAAATATTACCCATATTTCCATTTTTTTTAAAAAGATGAACTAATGCTACATATTCTGTTTTTCTTTACTTGACCAGTTTAGGATTTTTTACATGTTGTATTTCTTGTGTATGACTACTTCTCTCCCTTTGTGTCTTGATGATTAATATAAGCCTTTGAAAAGTGTCCAAGAAAGCAATTATGCAAATATAGTTATTTTAGTAGTATTTCCCTGATAAAAATTGCAAGCAGATCAAGCATGAGAACACATAACTATTAATATGAAGGAATTTAATAGGATATAGCTAGGCACTTAATACATTTCTATTCATTTGAATAAGACCATTTGTACTCTATTCACCAATATTTGTTTTAGTCACATTGTCTCTGTAATCAGCCTAAAATCAAGGAGTATGTATCATAATAACTTTTTATCCCTATAACACTTTGTACTTAGGGACTCAATATGTTTTTCAAGAATTCGTTAGTTGATTCAGGCCATGCCACAGATACAATCCATTTAATTTTTTATCACAATACACAAACATACAATATAAACAGCTTCTTACCATATACTTATATCAGTACAAGCCAAAATTTTTTTTAAAATTAGTTTAGGTATGAAATAAAATATTGATGAATCTGAAAGCAAGTTAATACGTATATGATTACCTTGAGAAGTTGCTTGACTCAGGCAAGAAGAAAAGGCATTAGAAGAAAAATGTATGATTTTGCTAACTTGTTTTATCTTGTTGGTTCTCATTTATATTCCACTTGTGCAGATAGATATTGTGATCAAATTGAAAAATTGTGGTTGATAATTAATGAGTTTCAAAATGCCAGAAGACCAAGATTCTGTAAAAAGTGTTGTGAATGATATCTTGACTTAAAGAGAGAAACATTTCAGCTTAGAAAATCATGCTGACGCTTATTACAGCATTGGTGTATGCATGTGTATGTGTGTGTATGTGCCATCTGAATGGCCCACTTAATGCCATTCAAAGAAACACAAAAGGAAAAGTAGGGATTTTTAAAAAAAATTGCAGGTGAAATAAGTCAATCAGAGAAAGACAATTATCATATGATCTCCCTGATATGAGGAAGTTGAGAGACAACGTGGGGGGCTTGGAGGGGCTGGGAAAAGAATAAATGAAACAAGATGGGATCGGGAGGGAGACAAGCCATAAGAGACTCTTAATCTCACAAAACAAACTGAGGGTTGCTGCGGTGGGGGGTGGGCAGGGAAAGGGTGGTTAGATTATGGACATTGGGGAGGGTATGTGCTATGGTGAGTGTTGTGAAGTGTGTAAACCTGGAGATTCACAGACCTGTACCCCGGGGCTAATAATACATTATATGTTAAAAAAAAAAATTGCAGGTGAAGAGAGAATGAAGGAAATGAATGAGAGGTTAACAGTAACTGTGATAATACTGTATAAATATTTTAGAGGTATCAATAGGAATGCCATCTTGGTAGTTGAAAGAGACGAAATGAGAAATAGTCTCAAAATAGACATGGGAGATACATCTCTATAAGGCCAGAAGTAAGAGAGAAAATGATGAGAATAATTATTCAGTGAAACAGAGAGCTGTCATCTTCATTGGCATCTGTAAAATGAAGTTTAAATGAAATCAAGCAATACAGAGATCCTCTACCAAGTACGCTGCAGATCTGAAATATGTTTTTATACTAACATTTTCACATGGATAACTACTAAAATAGTCTCAGTATTCTACTCTAAACATTGAAATATGTAGACAACTGATGTGGCATGAAATAAGATTTTGCTAGAAATTAGGGATATGTATTTACACATTGCGCCTATGAATTTGACTTAAACATTTTATAATGATACATACATATGTTTATGTATGTGAATATATAGGTACATATGTATATATATTTACACACATATGTGACCACATTGTACATGTATATGTAGATACATATACACAGATATACCTTATGCAGTGGTACTCTTATTTATAATGAGAAAGAATTTTAGTAATATAATATGTTGGAGATAATGTCAGTATTGAGATTAAATATCTAGGCTGCACGTACACCTCCATATGTGTACTTCTAGCTTAACATTAATGAAATTGATTAGTTTATACATAGTTTAATTGCTTTGGTTATTGGTAAGCGAAGGGGAAAATAAGTATAGGCATATTTTGTAATCCTGAGTAATTAGAGACAATGAGTTCTTATGGCCCCTCCAAAACAAACATACTGAAAACACTCAAATTAACCAAAAATTATTTATTTGATCATCACCGTGGAAGGCTTTAAAATTTAATGAAAAGATGCAGAGTCAATTGAAGTAATCTTTTTGGATGGTTGAATCAACTTTGATCTCTTATTTTTTGAGGGTTATATGTGATTTTAAGGATTGCTACTTACATTTGTGTAAACTTTGTAATCTTAGGTGAGCAGTATTTTGGTTCTTTAAGATATTCCTTATTCATTTTTCCTTTATTCATTCATTTGTTTTTAATAAGCTTTTATAAAGTGCTATTATTTTTTGTTTTTTAGTACTTGCTAGTTTACTCAGAAAAAAATCTAAGCAATTTCAAGCCCTCCAACTATAGCTTAGCCACAGAAATATATTAAATCATCTCAAATTTTTCTCTTTCTTTGACTGAATAATTCTAGTTCTTTTCCCTTTTCATATATCTCAAATTCGAAATGAGCTTGTTCATCTGGTATTAAATAGTTGAGTGAAATATATTGCCCCCAAACTCAAAGCTATCTGTCTTTGTATCGAAATCTTAATGTCAAACTTGAGACAGTTTTGAAGGCGAATAAAAGGACAGGACCTTTGAGCTTGATATTTGACATTTAAATATCATTTTGTGCCCTGTACATTGTGGGGATGCTTGATGAACACTAAGCAATAGTGATAATAAATAAAATTGGTAGTATGAATTGAGGTGAAGCTATAGCTAGAAACAATTTTGCAGAGCTGCATCAGATTTGGTATAAATTCTTAAGGAGTGAAATCCAGTCTCTATAAAAAAGGAAAGTTAGTGAAAGGTTAAGATAAAAAAAAAAAATAGGATAAGGAATCCAACTTAGATAAGGGGATTAGAAGGGGAAGTCATATTAGATTTTTTTTTCTATATTTACACCTGAAAAAGAAAACAAACAATAGGACATCTGATCTAGAAGAAGGAACACCAAATAACAAGATTATCCTAAATTTGTGAAATTCCTGCTATCCTGTCACTACCAAAATTAGTTTATTAGTGTTTTCATGTTGGTTCTATATTACGTGATCTATGAAGCATAGCATTTCTTGGGTGAATGTTTTAGATTTTTTACTAAATGTGAACTTCCAAGCTGCTTTTTGAAGTTTAAAAATACAAATTTTAAATTTATGTTTTTATATGTATTTACTATTTTTAAATTAATTTACTTAATATAGTAAAATGCACTCTTTTTAGTATACAGTTCTCTGAATTCTGACAAGTATTTTGAATCATGTGAGCACTACAGAAATCAAGATCCAGCACTTTTTTTTTCCAATTCACAAAATTCTCCTGTGCTTGCCCTTTGTAGTCAACCTTTCCCTTTAGCCCCTGGCAGATACTGACCTGGTTTTTTTTTTGTCCCTATCATTTTGCCTTTTCCAGAATGTCATATAAATGGAATTCTAGTGTATATACAACCCGAGGGTGAGCATGGGATTTGTGTTTCAAGTGGTCAAGCAATTTTGAGGAGCAGCATGCTGGGATGCTGCCAGGTTTGTTTGCCACGCTTCCATGAACTTGGTTGGTAGAGAAACAGCCAGCCGCAGGGATGTAGACAATCCCTTAGTCACGGTGTAGCAGGCAGCCTGAACTTTGTATCAGTGCTCCTTCCTCACAAATCATAAGGGGAGACCATCCCTAGTTTCTAATGCTGTCTGCTATATAACGTTCTTGAAAAGATAGTTTGAAATGTGTAGAAATGCCATGGACATACACCTTCTAACATTGTGTTGTGTCATATACAAAATTATGGGGTCATCTTCTCCAGCCATTTTCTCTTCAAGATGACTACCATAGTCTCTTATTTCCATTTTTTCCAACTGTGAAGAGGGGTTTCTCTTGGAGTTTCAGCCGTTTCTGCTGCTGTGCGGTTCCACTTAACCAGGGTCATTTTTGGGTTAAGAGCAAGAGAAAAACAAGAGAAGAAAATATCAGGATATATCCCCAGGACTTTTGGAACCACCAGATTGTCTTTTCCTGTTTCTGTTTGGGTGTTTAGGTGCTCCCCTCATCGCCCCCACTGCAGTGTACATCTGTGACTGCAGCCACGTTCCGGGGCTGATCTGCAGGGAAAGAAGGAAGAGGGGAAAAAGAGGGGAGATGCTCTCTCTACTCTCCAGCTAAGAAAGGTCTATTTTCCTGGTTCCCTGGCCAGGAAGGCAGGGTTTCTCTCAATTTTTCTTTTTTCTTTCTCTCTCTTTTTTTTTTTTTTTTTTTGGTGCCCTTTAATGTTATGTATTTCCTCTCTATCAAAGTCAGGAGATAACAGAGGAAGAATAACCAGCAAACATCCTTGTCATGAGTTTTTGTTAAGTTTTGCGTCTCTTTCCCAGTCTGCCTTTCATTGTTAACTTTTTTGTGTCCTCAGGTAATTGGTTCTCTGTTTTGTCCAGACTTTTGGTTGTAGGAGCAATAGATGATAGTGGATTTCTCCATCTTGTTTGTTACCAGAATTTCTCCATCTTGTTTGTTACCAGAAGTCCACTTAAATTGCTTATGTGGTTTGTATACATTTTATTTTGGAAAAGGCTTTTGGAGGATTCTTTGTAGGTTCTTTCTTGTTCATTTTGTAATATAAATTATTTCCAGTATGGGAAAATACAGAGAATGAAATCCTATGTACCCATATCCAAAGTCATTTTAATTTTTTTCTAACATTTTGCCATACTTAAAATTTTTTAGAAATAAGAATTGAAACAATATGGACAAACTTGAAGGCCTCCTTGATTCTGTTCACTTTTCTAGCTCCAGAGTTACCTACATCTCTGATTTATCTTTCCTTGTATTTTTATACTATAGCCTTACTATATTATTTGTACTATCTATAAGCATTGTTTTTAAGTTTTACACTTATTGCATGTTATTAAGATTTTGCTATGTTTATCATTCTGCAACTTGCTTTTTTACTTACTATTTAAACTTTTGTTTGCTCATATTAATAGGGAAGATCTGGTTCATTTATTTTAACTGGTTTCAACTTTTAAATCTGTTTTTAAATATCAAGGATATAACAATTCATACATGTTCCTATTAATGAATATTTTGATTTTAAAAATTTTGCTTTTAATTTTCACTAACACAAACAATGCATAGAGAGAGCATCCTTGTCTAGATGTGGGATACCTGTGTCTCTTATCCGAAAGTAGAGGAGCAAGATGAAAGGATATGCACAGCTTAAATTTAGTTAGATGTTGCTAAAGTTGTTTTCCCCTGTGTTTGTGTCAACTTATACTCCCATCAAGAGGGTGAAGGAAGTCAAGCAGAGAGAGTCAATTATCATATGGTTTCACTTATTTGTGGAGCATAACAAATAGCATGGAGGACAAGGGGCATTAGAGAGGAGAAGGGAATTTGGGTAAATTGGAAGGGAGGGTGAACCATGAGAGACTATGGACTCTGAAAAACAATCTGAGGGGTTTGAAGTGGCGGGGTGGTGGGGTGGGAGGTTGGGGTACCAGGTGGTGGGTATTATAGAGGGCACGGCTTGCATGGAGCACTGGGTGTGGTGAAAAAATAATGAATACTGTTTTTCTGAAAATAAATAAATTGGAAAAAAAAAAGAAAAAAAAAGGGTGAAGGAGGGGCACCTGGGTGGCTCAGTGGGTTAAAGCCTCTGCCTTCGGCTCAGGTCATGGTTTCAGGGTCCTGGGATCAAGCCTCAGCAGGGAGCCTGCTTCCCTCTCTCTGCCTGCCTCTCTGCCTACTTGTGATCTCTGTCTGTCAAATAAATAAATAAAATCTTTAAAAAAAAAAAAAAAAGAGGGTGAAGGAATTCCCATTTCTTTACATCTAGACCATGCTTACTAGTTTTGCTCTTCTGATAGGTAATAATTTCAGTTGTATCCCCTGGTAATTAGAGACCCTTCTGGTTTCCACCTCTTTGAATTGTGTATTTGCTGTTTTAAGCAGGGATCCTGGATCTCTTTTTAGTTCCTTTTACTAAGTAGGAGAAAGGCCTTTATTATAATAGTCAAATTCATGACACATAACACAGAAGCACATCAAGTGTGTAGCATCAACTCTACTCAATGCTTTTTGTGTCTTTATTTTTCAGTCTTTATTTTGTTTCTGAGTCCTGCACAGCCTTTTTGATTATTTCTTTTTATATTTAATCCACCATTACTATGTGTTTGAGGCAGGGGTAAGGTTTTAAAGCATAAGTCCACTATTTATTCTTAACTTTTTGTTTTCATAAAGGTGATGAATAAATTAGGTAAAGTCGACTTGAGACCTTATGTAAATTGGCTTGCAATACAGACACAAACAGAAGATCAGTAAGCTTGCATTAAAATAGAAAATTTTTGTGTGTCAAAAGGCACAATTAGAAAACTCTTTGCAGCAGATATGGCAGGCATTAATTATTTAACATATAGAGTATATATGTTTTAAGAAAAACAAATTTATTCTCTCCTAGAAAAGTAGGCAAACAAATTCATGAAGGAAAAACAATACATGGGAAAAAAGATTTAACCTGAGCATTCCCAAAATAATATAAATGAAAAAGCAATTACACTCTGTCTTTTCCTAACAAACTGACAAATATTGGAAAACAATAAATGCCATAATAAATGTCTGAGGACAGGGGCACTCTCATTGTCTGCTGATGAAATGTAAATTGCTGCAACTTTTCTGTATGATAAGTAGGCATGAATTAGACAGCAAGTGCTATGCTGTGAAATACTAAATAGCCACTAGCCACATCGGCTATGTAAATTTAGTATTTATTTCCCTAGTCTCATTCACCACATTTCAAGTGCTCAATGAGCACATTGGGCTAAGGGCTACACATTGCACACAGCAGATATAGAACATTTCCACAGTCATGGAACATTTTATTGGGTATCACTATCAGTGGTTTCAAGAGTCATATCCATTCCCCAGTGACATTACCTCCAGGAATATATTCTAAAGAAATACTAGAAGTTCAGGGATCATCACCAAAGCATTGAAAACAATAGTAAAGATTTAGACATAATCCAAATCTCTGCAAAAAAGAACAGATAAATGATTATAAATTCACATAATTGAATGTCATGCAGCCTATTAAATATGTTTTTGTGTTAGTTAGTTATAGTAATATGCTTAAACCATGCCCTTAACTGAACAAACAAGCTACAAAATATTATTTAAAGCATTGATTATAAATTCTCTTTTAAAGATTTTAAAGTTTATATTACAAAACATGGTAGTGTTGGCAGTCTCTCTTTGTAATATGTCTGTTAGATAGACACACACACACACACACACACACACACACACACACACACAGTACATGGGTTTGGGATCTGTCTGCTTTGAACCCCTGAAGCAATTAGTAGTTATGACCATTTGGTTACTGTCTTTTGAAACTTGATGTTGGTTGGTATATTTATGTAATGAAGTATCATATTGCATACGTATGGGTGATATATCTGTGTGTGATGTATGTGTGTAGGCCTGGTAGAAAACACAGTTCCACCCAGATGGATTAAATGAAGAGACTAAGTTTAAATAAAGGAACTGCTAATAGAATCATGGGCAGGATTAAGTGAGCAAACTGGCGATGGTTAGTTGCCCAGAAACTCAACAAAGTGAGAAGTCATTCCATCCACAGGAATAAAGGGATGAGGGAAACCTGGGTGGCTCAGGCTTTAAGCTTCTGCCTTCAGCTCAGGTCATGATCCCAGAGTCTTGGGATAGAGCCCTGCATCCGGTTCCCTGCTTGGCGGGTAGCCTGCTTCTCCCTCTCTCACTCCCCCTGCTTGTGTTCCCTCTCTTGTTGTTGTCTCTCTCTGTCAAATAAATAAGTAAAATCTTTAAAAAAAAAAAAAAAAAAAAAGAATAACAGGATGAAAGACAGTAATAGCGTTGCCAGAGCGCAGTGTGTGCTGGAGCTTTACAGGTGGGGCTTTTAAGCAAAAGTTTTAATGGTGAAGAGATGCCGCAGCTGCTGAACATACAGCACTAAGCAGGAGAGTGCAAGTATATCTTGTTTTTTGTGTGTGTGCTTCGCAGATAGCTGCATTTTTTTACAAATTAAAGTTTCTGGCAATCTTGCATCCAGGGAGTCTTTTGGTGCCATTTTTTCAATAGCATTTGCTCTCTTCATGTCTCTGTGTCACATTTTAGTAATTTTTGCAATATTTCAGATTTGTCATTATTATATTTGTCATGCTGGTCCATAATCAGTGATTGTGACTCAGTGAAGGATAAGATGATGATCAGCATTTTGTAGCAAGAAAGCATTTTTTTAATTAAGGTATGTACATTTGTTTTTAGACATACTTCTATTGCTCACTTACTAGACTACTGTACAGTATAAACAAAACTTTCATATGCACCGGGAAACCAAAAATTAGTTTGACTTGCTTTATTGTGGTATCCACACTTTTACGGTGGTCTGGAACTGAACGTATATAAATACATGGTGGGAAATAAGGTAATTGTGCTGTGTGTATGGCGGAAAGCTCACCCCCCTGCGTTAAGATCATTAAAGAAATATACTGATTCTCAGCAAGTCTGTAGAGGAAAAGCTTTGGTAAAACTTGTCTGCAATCCTTTGTTTTAAAAGTTTAACTTTGGGGACGCCTGGGTGGCTCAGTTGGTTAAGCGGCTGCCTTTGGCTCAGGTCATGATCCCAGTGTCCTGGGATCGAGTCCCACATCGGGCTCCTTGCTTGGCGGGGAGCCTGCTTCTCCCTCTGCCTCTGCCTGCCACTCCGTCTGCCTGTGCTTGCTCTCGCTTCTCTCTCTATGTCAAATAAATAAATAAAATCTTTAAAAAAAAAAAAAAGTTTAACTTTGGTATTGAATAAAATTAAACCAGTATGGAATCTACGCTTTATATACTATGTTGTGCTAAGTAAATGCCATTATTATTGGAAAAGCTCTAGTTCACCATCTTTTATAGATAGGTAATTGGAAAATTGAGAAGTAATCTCTAACTATATTTCATTTATATGATATGAAAAACAGTTTTAATTACATATTTATTGATATTTGTTCAATGGGGTTTTGAAATAATAATAGTTTACATCCTAAAATACATGTATTAATATATTAGTATAGTGGTCCTTTATGTTTGGGCCCAAAGTAGTACAAGACAACAGTCTTTGAAGTATTTTATTTTGAAAAGGCATTTTACATTGTTTTGGTCATACGTTTGGAGGGATAATTTATATGCAGATAAATAAAAATTAATCCTTTTTAGCATACATTCTTTTTTTTTTTTTAAGATTTTATTTATTTATTTGACAGACAGAGATCACAGTAGGCGGGAGGGGGGGTGGGGGGGAGAAGCAGGCTCCCTGCTGAGCAGAGAACCCGACGACGTGAGTCTCTATCCCAGGACCCTGGGATCATGACCTGAGCCTAAGGCAGAGGCTTTAACCTGCTGAGCCACCCAGGTGCCTCGTTAGCATACATTTCCAAAATGACTATAACATTTTGCAGACCCACCAATAATGCATGAGAATTCTATTCACTCGAAATTCTTGCCAATGCTTGCTTTGTCAATTGAAAAAAATGTAAATTAGTTACTGTTAGTCATTCTCATGGGTATGTAAAGGTAATCTCATTGTATGGTTAATTTGCATTTCCCTAATGCTAATGAGGTTAAGCATCATTTTTAAGCATCATTTCATATGTTTTCATACATTCATACATCATTTCATACGTTTGTGATCCACATATCATCTTTGGTGGGTATTAAGACAGAAACCAGGAGATTAAAAGGACAATCCTGTACTCATGGATGAAATAAAGTGTACTTGCCCCTCCTTTTTTTAAAGTAGCCTCTACACCCAGTGTGGAGCCCAACTCGGAGCTTGAACTCACAACCCTGAGATCAAGATTTGAGCTCAGATTAAGAGTCGGATGCCTAACCAACTAAGCCACCCAACCCCAAGTGTGTCCCTCTTTTAACATTACTTTATTGTGTTTATTAATACATGAAATTTATTTTTAAAAAATGCAGTCCTTATTGTCTATTTAAATGACAAAATGGTCATTTTTCTCACTGACTACAACTTCTATCATTACAGATATTCACCATTTTGCTTGAAATAATAGTTCTCATGTCTATTTGGTTTTGCTCCCCATTTTACACAGCTTTTTCCAAAGTTTGCCATTTTTCTCTCAAGCTGTTAAACTATTTACTGTTCCTCCCATCTCAGCAGGTGATCTTGCTTCTTTTACTAAGAACCTGGATAAGTAAGAAACCCTGGTGCGCTCTCTCAACAATTATTTTTACCTGTCCTAACCTCCATCTTTCTCTCTTATGCCAGCTCGAATCAACTCTCCTCCTGGGTTCTTTGATTTTTCGTTTTTTCTCTGGTGAACTCATTGTTATGGACTGCACGTTTGTGTCTCCCCCACTGCCAAAATTCATATGTTGAAACCCTAGTCCCTATGGGATGGTATTAAGAAGTGGGGCCTTAAGGAAGTAATTAGGTTTAAATGAGGTCATGAAGGTGGAGCCTCCATAATGAGATTCATGTCCGTATCAAAAGAGAAAGAGACACACACTCTGTTTCTCTGCCATGTGAGAATACAGCAAGAAGGTGTTCCCAGGAGAGTGTTTTCGCCAGGCACTGTGTTGGCCGGGCCCTTGAACTTTGACTTTGCAGCCTCCAGAAACGTGAGACACAAATGTTTGTTTTTTAAGCCTCCTAGGCTGTGGTATATTATTGTGGCATCTTACCTCCCTTAGGCGTTTGATATATTAATTTTATCTATTTTTTAAAAATTTTTTTTAAATATTTTTCATGTCCCCTTACAGTCTTTTTCCTCAGCCACTCCATCCTTATCTTATACAATAATAGCCAAAGCTTTCATTCAACTCGTCTTCTCCTTTAGTCTTTAATAACTCATCTCATTTTTCTCTTATAAAGTAACTTATAAGAATAATTTGTCATACCACATTGATTTTTCTCATCAGTGACTCTTTGAAACCCATGGAACAAGGCTTCTACCTGGACCACCTTACTGAAATTGAACTTGCAAGTATCCAAGATGACTTCTCCTTACTAGCTTTAGTAACCTGTTTCCTGCTTTCAGCCCATGTGAAACCTCTGCTACTTTCTGAAAATTCTGATTACTTTTTATGGGAGCTATCTTCTCCTTTTTGCTTTTTCCAGGGTCCAGACCTCTCTTGGTTCTCACTTTATTTACTGCTGTATAATAGACACCACAAAACCTAGTGTCTTAAAACAGTGTTTATGATTTCTCATGATTTTTGTGGGTTGCCTGAGCCATCCTGCTGATTTAGCTTGGGCTCTTGCTTGTGTTTACACTCAGCTGGCAAGTTAAAGGGTGGGTTCTGCTGAGGCCTCTTAAAAGGCCAGTCTTTAATCCCAGGCTTCTTAACAGCCTCATAATCTCAGGGTACTGTTCCAAGATGGCAAAGATGAAAATGTCAAGGTCTCTTGAGGTTTGGTCTTGGTAGTTGGCACAGTACCACTTCTGCCACAATTTATTTTCACATTAAGTAACAGGGCAAGCCAAGATTCAAGGTGAGGAGGAGAATCCACATTGGACGGGAGAAAAAGCAAAGTCCCATTTCACAATCCACTAGAATTTGAACTTTTGAAAATTTGCTTTCCGTTTTCTCTTTTGATTCTCCTTTTCTGTCCCTCTGTACATGTGTTATGCTGCCATTCTCTTACCAATCCTATAAGCTTTTTTCCCATAATAATTGTCTGCAGATATCAACACCTGGATTTGGGTGTCTCAAAATAAAATCATATAGAAGAGAACCACACCTTGATGACTTTTCCTGATTTCATTTCTTGATCCATGGCTCATGAAACTGTCATCTGAACTATCATCATTTGTGCAGACTAGATTTCTGGGCTATCTTCCCTTATCTGCCATACCCAGTTGCTCATCTGGTTGTGCTGATTTTAAATCTTCAGTGTCAGCCTGTTCTTCTGCTCAAGCCATTATTCAGAGACCCGTTAAATTCTTTACTTGACTATTATTTTTACAATGTTTTTGAGTTTTGAACATTTATGTTTTGGCGCAGTAAAATTTATTTTGAAAGAAGAACTATGCATATGCAGAAATAAATTAATCATTCTCTTTTCTGGTCTTGACATTAAATTCATAGTGCTAATATAATGCTGTTATTGTATTTATCGTGAAGATGCTAATGATTGTGAGCTTCTTAAATATAGAGATCCTACAGTAATGTAGGCTTGCTTAAAAAAGTTTAACAAATTAGGTTAGTAAAAATAATGGTAACAACAAAGATAATGGTCCCAGAAATCAATAAAAATCAGCTGGGCTTGTGATTAAATGTAGAGAGAATGCTTGTGGAGAAACGGGGAATTGCTTATTGGCTTTTCATAGCAGGGGTATGTTGATTGGCAAGTTCGATCTGTGGGAATTAAAATTTTATTTACTTACTTTAAGGCTAAATCTGAAGCCCTACCCATTGAGTTCATTTTAGGAGGTACTTAAAGCCCCATCCTTTGCTTTTTGACTCATTTGTTTCAAAGTAAAAAGTTTCATTTTTAAAACAACTTTTCTTTACATAATGTGTAAAGAAAGACTTTCCAGAAAGTCTTTGCCAAGGTTGCCCTCTTTGTGGCCTATGTTGTGTTAATGTGAAGGCACTCCATCAGTAGTGTGCATACTGGAGAGGTTTGTTCAAAGAGGTATTTTTGTCTTGAAAGGACATTGAATGGATAGAGGTGTGGATGGAAATAAATTCCAAATACAACCTAACTTATGAAGCATTGCTTCCCCTTACCCACCTTTCTTAAGGAAAAGACTACATACTTAACTCACTGATTGCTCACTTTGCTGAACATGGGAAATGGTATTACCTATTAGAGTCGTTGATGGTGGAGTCTTAAATGCATTTTCTGACTTCATTGTTACCTTCGTTTTTACGGTAATTTTTGTAATGTTGATTTTTTAAAAGATCATTTTGTTTTAAATGTCTCTGTAGTTGTTAATATGAAAGTATGGTATTTGTGTCTCCAGAAATAATGTCAGTCTCAATCTAGTTATACGAAAAAGTTGGTCTTGTGTTTGACAGTTACATAGATCTTGAAACTTGTGTATATATGATTTCATAAGCTCCTTCTAACACAGCAATACAGCATTTTTATCAAAGCAACATCTGCTAGACCCTTTGCAGTCATCACAGTGGTATCATCATTTCCATTTATAAGTTTTGCTGTTCAAGGCTTTTTAAAACTGCTGTATCAGTTTCCTTTGTAGTAAAACTTGAAATATCAGTTCTTGGCATCATATAAGTTTTTCTTTTTCTTTTAAAATTGATTTTTAGATAAATTTAGAAAGGTTAAGATGCTGATGGGGAGGCAAATTCTTGACTGTCTTTAAAAATCATAGTTGGAGGGAGCATATATTCATTCTTTCATTTATGCAATAGTAATTGACTAATACCCATTACATGACAGCTTCTTGACAAACTCAGAAGCTACAGTGATGACAAAGACATAGTCTCTGCCCTCAAAGAGCTGCCAGTCTGCTAGGGAAGCTTGACAAGTAAACAGATAATTATGATACAGCGTGACAGGTGAATAATACAAGTATTCGAACAAGAGAACTGGGAGAGGCACTCGATATTAGTGTAATATGGTAATTTAAAATGAAATAGGATCATGAACAAAACTATATTTTTGAGCAGAAATGTGGTTTTCTTACTGTAGGTTGAGCCATCTCTTTGCTGTGTCCTGTTACCTCTTTAATTTACCTTCTGTGTCTTCGAGTGCCCCTGAACGGAGGGGAATATTTGCTATTCCTTCATTCCTCTTGGAGGACTTGGTCACTTTTAGTTGAATAATCACTATAAGTGGACAAAGAGTAGAGACACAGTGAGCTGAGAAAGCCCTGTTCCCAGGCAGCCTTTTTCTTCTAAGACCTGAGTTGTCCAATCTTTGAAAGGCCAGAGAATACAATTACATGTTTCTGCATATCCCTGTCTGTATTTGTGTCATGAGGTCTTTCTGCACACAAGTGCTGCTTGTGTAGGAGAGTGTACAATATATTGTTAATTTTGGACCACGTTATTAATTCATCTCAACTCTATAGACTGATAATAAGCTGCTGGAGGAACAGCTTCTTAGTAGCTAAATACTCTTTGCTAACTGAAAATTCATTGCGTATCAGGCATTCTGTTTAGACAGAGGCCGAGAATGAATAACCCCAAAATGAACCAGTGCTAAAAGGCAGCGTGAAGTTGTAGGTAGAGCTTATGGAACACTGTTTTCACTTTAACCACAGAAACCAATCCATATGCCTATAAACATGTTTGGTGTGTCTGATTTTGTCAGACCAACATTTTGTTGGTCAACAATCAAACAGTGATCATGAATATAAATCAAATGCCTTAATTTTAGGTCCTCCTGTCTTTTAAAACAAAAACTTATTTTTGAGAAACAATACCAAAACTGTAAAATGTATATTTATATGTCTAGTCAGTGTTTAGAACCTAACTATCCCTTATTTGAGAACTGTATATATTTCCTTTAAGATCATTCTAGAGTTACACCCTGTGTCTGAATTGTTCCCCCATCCAGCCCCCACATTTTATATGTTGAAACGCTAACTTAGAATGTGTCTGCATTTGGAGATTGGGCTCTTAGGAGCTACCTAAGGTTAAATGAGGCGTAAGAGTAGGATCCTATTCTAATAGAATGGGGGTCTTAAAAGAGTAGACAGACAAGGAGAGACAGATCAATCCCTAGGTACATGCATCTAGAAAATGCTGTATGAGGACAAAGGGAGAAGACTGCCCTCTGCAAGCCAGGAAGAGAGCTGTCACCAGGAACCCCACTGGCTGAATCTTGATCTTGGATTTTTTAGTCCCCAGAAGTATGAGAAAATAAATTTGTTGTTTAAGCCATCCAGTCTGGTATTTTTTTAACGGCAGGCTGAGTGGACTAATACACATTGTAATAATCATGCCATTTTCCCCTATATTTCTTTTTTCTCCTGCATAGTTACTTCAGAAATTTTGCATTAGTATCTTTTAGTGAAATGAGACTGTTATTTTATGATACCATTAAATGCATGATCTTGAGAAGATAGCAGGGCCTATAAGAGTCATGAAAAGAAAATTTTCCTGTATTTGTGAATTTTCTAGACTAAGCCACCAAATTTGTTCAAAAGATATTACAGGTTTTGCAAATCAGAAATTGTTAAAGAAGACAATGTAGTTATTAAAGGTTTTAAAATGTTATTGTTTTCATGGAATTCTTTATGCAAACCATATCGATCTAAGAATTGTTTCAGATTGTTTGAAGCAAAATGTCGGGTATGTCCTTTGTTCATGATTGTTGAGTTAATACACAGGGACATAATATGATTTTTATGCTGTATAAGTATTGTACAGTCACACATTCTGTAATTCATTTTTGGACTCTTTAAAATGTAATTCACAAGAAAAGATAGAACTTTTTGCATGTGATATGTGGATGGAATATTTTTACTAAACTATAATAAACCTATAACAAGTTGTAAGTTAAGGTAGACAATGCATTGATTTGACATATTTATATATTGCAATATAATTACCACTGCAGTGTTAGTTAACTGCTGTGAGATGAAAACTCATTGTGGTTTTGATTTGCATTTCCCTGATGATTAGGGATGTTGAGCACCATTTCATGTACTTCCAGCCATATGGATGTCTTTTCAGAAAATTGTCTGCCCAGTTCCTCTGCCCGTTTAAAAAAATGGATTATTTGTTTTTCTTATTATTGAGCTGCCGGAGTTCTTTATACATTTGGGTATTAGCCCCTTGTCCAATATATGGCTTGCAAATATTTTTACCTATTTCATAGGTTCTTTCATTTTTAAAATTTATTGATTAATTGATGTACAGGAGCTTTTTAGTTTGGTATAGTCTCACGTGTTGATTTTTGCTTTCATGCTTGTGCTTTGGAGGTCATATCTAAAAAATCAGGTTATCCACAGGAATTACTTACATTGACTGGAAATAATAATCATTAAAGTTTTTAGTTCTGCTTTATATTGCCCATTGAGAAAGAGATTTGTTTTCATATCAATCATAGAAAGATTTGGGGTTGATAATCAATTTAATATGACTTCAGTGTAGAGTTAAAATAATACCTATCATCAGGGTTATATAGGTTGAAAACTTTAAATAACCGAGATTTTTATACCCCCTTTTAAACTTTCATTTATCTTTTCACAATGTTAAGTACAGTTTGGTGTTCTGTGTACTGTCTGTGTTCTTCACAAACTTTAATACTTGACCTCCTATGTAACGATGTAGAGAATGGGTAAACTATCAATCTAAACTTCAGTTTTTTTATCTATAAACTGGACTTATAATTACCGAGTAGGTTTATAGAGATTAAAATGGGATCCTACATATATAAGATCATCTGCGTCATGTACATAGAAACATTGTAATGTCTGGCATAGTATAGTCTTGTAAAATGTCATAGTTAAAATAATTTCACAGAGCATTTATAAAGAATTCACTGTGTTCTTCAAAGAAAATAGGAACTTCTAGAAATTACTAAATTGTAGACCTGCATTTTCCCCATGTTATTTCTGAGTTAAGTATCTTTTCCTAGCCTTTGACTGGACAAATAATTGGCAAAAATGCAAAACCAGAATATTTGAAAACTCGACTACTAGTTTGAGTAATATAGCTATTAAACCATGTGACTTTGAGAAGCCACTTGTCTTAACTCAAAAGATGAATTGTCAAAGCTAATTCATGCAAATCATCACAATTAAACAACACCAAACTGTTATAATTTAAAAGATACAAGCAGAAACCTGCACAAATTAGTATTTATTAAGGGTCTTTAATTCATCCTATTCATGTTCAAAAAGTGTCCTTTCTTCACATTTGGGTAAGTTTTGGTCTTGGATTAACAGCCAAGTTCCAGGCAATGTATGCCATTTGGAATTGGGGCTCTTCATTCTATGGCTCATTAATTTCATTGAAAAACTATTTTATGTGACTACTTACTTTTCTCCAACTAGCCCTCATACATCCTCAGATTATGTTATATTTTTAGTAAACAATCTAGAAGACCAGGTATATCCTGCTAAAATACTATACGAAGAAGAGAAAGTTACCAGGGAGGACCTAAGTAAAGAGCAAACTATTAGTAGTAGTAATGGCATAATGGGACTGTAGATTGGCAGCATTAGTATCACCTGGAAATTTATTAGAAATGCAAATTCTTGGGCCATATGCCGGACCTACCACGTCAGTGATGGTGAGAGCCGTCAATCTTATTTTGCAAATTTTCCAGGTGATTCTGAGGCAGGCTAACTTTTGAAAACCTTCTACTTGTAACTTTATAAGGAGGTCTGATGGATGTCATTCATTCCTTCTGGTATTCTTTCCAGAAACTTTCTGGATTCTTCCCCAGATCCAGGGAAGAAGTAAGTCATAAGGCTATTTCTGTAGATTATTAAGACCAATCTCAATGCTCATAATGATAAAAGCTTATTAGCAAGATTTTATCAAGATCATCTTGGAGATATGTTGCCCACTTGAAACTGAGATGTATTTTGACTATATTTCAATTAATAAAAAAAAAGATGAGTTTAGAGGGAAAAATTTAACAATGCTGTATTTTCCTAGAAATTAAAAAAACTAAATTCTTTTGGAAGTGGCTTCAGGATAAATTTTCAACCATCATAAAATGCATCTTATTACTTTGCAGTCCAGTTGTTTTTTGCCAAGTTTGACTACCTACCACAATTAACAGATTTGACTGTTAATGATTGACCCTAGGCAAATTACTTTTTATTAACATATAATGTATTATTTGCTTCATGGATAAAGGTCTGTGAATCATCACTCTTACATGATTCACAGCACTTATCATTGCACATACCCTCCCTAATGTCCTTAACCCAACCACCCTATCCCTCCCTCCCCCACCCCAACAACCCTCAGTTTGTTTCCTGAGATTAAGAGTCTCTTATGGTTTGTCTCCCTCCCTGGTCCAATCTTGTTTATTTTTCCCCTTCCTTTCCCCCCATGAACTCCTGCCCTGACTCTCAAATTCCTCATATCAGAGAGATCATATAATAATTGTCCTTCTCTAATTGACTTATTTCACTCAGCTTACTACCCTCTAGTTCCCATCCACATCATTGCAAATGGCATGATTTCAGGTTTTTTTGGTGGCTGCATAGTATTCCATTTTGTGTGTGTGTGTGTGTGTGTGTGTGTGTGTGTGTGTACACATACATACCACCTCTTCTTTATCCATTCATCTGTTGATGGACATCGAGGCTCTTTCCATAGTTGGGCTATTGTGGATATTGCTGCTATAAACATTCAGGTGCACGCGCCTCTTCAGATCACTACATTTGTGTCGTTAGGGTAAATAACCAGGAGTGCAATTACTGGGTCGTAGGGTAGCTCTATTTTCAACTCTTTGAGGAACCTCCATACTGTTTTCCAGAGTGGCTACACCAGCTTGGATTTCCACCAACAGTGTAGGAGGGTTCCCCTTTCTCCACATCCTCACCAATATCTGTCTTTTCCTGACTTATTAACTTTAGCCATTATGACTGGTATGAGGTGGTATCTCACTGAGGTTTTGATTTGTATTTCCCTGATGCCAAGGGATGTTGAGCACCTTTTCATTTGTCGGTTGGCCATCTGGATGTCTTCTTTGCAGAAATGTCTGTTCATGTCTTCTGCCCATTTCTTGATTGGATTATTCTTTGGGTGTTGAGTTTAATAATTTCTTTATAGATTTTGGATTCTAGTCCTTTATCTGAAGCCATTTGCAAATATCTTCTCCCGTTCTGTCAGTTGTCTTTTGGTTTTGTTGACTGCTTCCTTTGCTGTGCAAAAGCTTTTGATCTTGTTGAAGTCCCAGTAGTTCTTTTTTGCCCTTGCTTCGCTTGCATTTGGCAATGGTTCTAGGAGGTAGTTGCTGCGGCTGAGGTCAAATAGGTTGCAGGCTGTGTTCTTCTCAAGGATTTTGATGGATTCCTGTCTCACATTGAGGTCTTTCATCCATTTTGAGTCTATTTTTGTGTGTGGTGTAAAGAAGTGGTCCAGTTTCATCCTTCTACATATGGCTGTCCAATTTTCCCAACACCATTTGTCGAAGAGACTGTTTTTTTTTTCCACGGACATTCTTTCCTGCTTTGTTGAATATTAGTTGAATATAGAGCTGAGTGTTCATTTCTGAGCTCTCTATTCTGTTCCATTGATCTGTGTGTCTGTTTTTTGTGCCAGTACCATACTGTCTTGATGATTATGGCTTTGTAATAGAGCTTGAAGATTGGAATTGTGATGCCATCAGCTTTGGTTTTCTTTTTCAACATTCCTCTGGCTGTTCAGGGTCTTTTCTGATTCCAAATAAATTTATGGATTATTTGTTCTATTTCTTTGAAAAAATTGATAGTATTTTGATAGGGATTGCATTAAATGTGTAGATTGCTTTAGGTAGTAAAGACATTTTCACAATATTTGTTCTTCCTATCCATGACCATGGAACATTTTTCCATTTATTTTTTGTCTAATTTTCTTAGTACAGATTCTTTGCCTGTTTGCTTAGATTTATTCCTAGTTATCTTCTGGTTTTGAGTGCAATTGTAAATGAGATCAACTACTGAATTTCTCTTTTTTCTGTCTTGCTCTTGGTGCATCTGATTTCTTTGCATTGATTTTATTTCCTGACACTTTACTGAATTCCTCTATAAGTTCTAGCAGTTTTGGAGTGGAGTCTTTTGGGTGTTCCACAAAGGAAACAAAAGTGAAGATGAACTTTTGGGACTTGATCAAGATCAAAAGCTTCTGCACAGCAAAGGAAACAGTCAGCAAATCAAAAGGGCAGTCCATGGAATGGGAGAAGATATTCGCAAATAACACTACAGACAAAGGGCTGATATCAAAGATCTATAAAGAACTCCTCAAACTCAACACCCAAAAAACAGATAATCACATCAAAAATTGGGCAGAAGACATGAACAGACACTTCTTCAAAGAAGACATACAAATGGCTAACAGACACACAAGAAAATGTTCATTAGCATTAGCCATCAGGGAAATTCAAAATAAAACCACATTGAGGGACGCCTGGGTGGCTCAGTCATTTGGCGTCTGCCTTCGGCTAAGGTCAGGATCCCAGTGTCCTGGGAATGAGCCCTGCATCGGGCTCCCTGCTGATCGGGTAGCCTGCTTCTCACTTTCCCACTCCCCCACTTATGTTTCCTTTCTTACTGTCTCTCTCTCTCTGTCACATAAATAAATAAAATCTTAAAAACAACAACAACACACCACACATTGAGATACCACCTTATACCAGTTAGAAGACCAAAATTAACAAGATGAAACAAGAAGTGTTGGAGAGGATGTATAGAAAGGGGAACCCTCTTAACACTGTTGATGGGAATGTAAATTGGCGCACCCACTTTTGAAAACAGTGTGGCAATTCCTCAAAAAATTAAAAATAGAGCTACTCCATGACCCAGCAATTGCACCACTGGGTATTTACCCCAGAGATGTACTGAAGAAAAGGGCCATCTGTACCCCAATATTCATAGCAGCAGTGGCCACAATCGCCAAGCTGTGTGAAGAGCCAAGATGCACTTCAACAGATGAATGGATAAAGAAGATACGGTCTATGTATACAATAGAATATTATGCCTCCTTCAGAAAGGATGAATACCAACTTCTGTATCAGCATGGAAGGGACTGGAGGAGATTATGCTGAGTGAAATGAGTCAAGCAGAGAATATTATTATTATATGGTTTTACTTACTTGTGGAGCATAAGGAATTACACAGAGGACATTAGGAGAAGGAAAGGAAAAGTGAATTGGGGGAAATCAGAGAGGGAAATGAAGCATGAGAGACTGTGGACTCTTAGAAACAAACTGAAGGTTTTGGAGTGGGGTGTGTGGCGTAATGGGTGAGCCTGGTGGGGGGTATTAAGGAGAGCATATATTGCATGGAGCACTGGGTATGGTGCAGAAACAATGAATCTTGGGACAGTGAAAAAAAGTAAAATTTTAAAAATATCATCATCTACAAAGTGTGAGAGTTTGACCTTCTTTGCCAGTTCAGATGCCTTTTATTTCTTTTTGTTTTCTGATTGCTGAGGCTAGGATTTCTAGTACAATGTTGAATAGCAATGGTGATAGTGGATAGCCCTGCTGTGTTCCTGAAAACTCTGTTTTACCCCATTGAGAATGCTATTCATTATGGATTTTTCATAGGGGGATTTGATGGTATTGAGGTATGTACCCTCTATCCCTACACTGTGAAGAGTTTTGATCAAGAAAGTATACTGGACTTTGTCAAATGCTTATTCAGCATCTATTGAGAGTATCATATGGTTCTTGTTCTTTCTTTTATTAATGTATTGTATCACATTGGTTGATTTACAGATGTTGAACCAACCTTGCAGACCAGGAGTAAATCCCACTTGGTTGTGATTAATGATCCTTTTAATGTACTGTTGGATCCTATTGGCTAGTATTTTGGTGAGAATTTTTCCTTTTTGATGGGGTCTTTTTCTGGTTTTGAGATCAGTGCAATGCTGGCTTCATCAAATGAGTTTGGAAGTTTCCCTTCCTTTTCTATTTTTTGGAACAGTTTCAGGAGAATAGGAATAGGAATTAATTCTTCTTTAAATGTTTGGTAGAAGTCCCCTGGGAAGATGTCAAGCCCTGGGCTCTTGTTGGGAGATTTTTGATGACTGCTTCAATCTCCTTACTGGTTATGGGTCTGTTTAGGTTTTCTCTTTCTTCCTGATTCAGTTTTGGTAGTTTATTTGTCTCCTGGAATGCATCCATTTCTTCCAGATTGTCAAATTTGCTGGTGTATAATTGCTCATAATGTGTTCTTATAATTATTTGTATTTCTTTGGTGTTTCTCCTCTTTCATTCATGTTTTTATTAGTTTGGGTCCTTTCTCTTTTAGTTTTGGTAAGTCTGGCCAGGGGTTTGTCAATCTTATTAATTCTTTCATAGAACCAGCTCCTAGTTTCTTTGATTTGTTTTACCATTCTTTTTGTTTTTGTTTCATTGATTTCTGCTCTGATCTTTATTATTTCTCTCCTCTTTCTGGGTTTAGCCTTTCTTTGCTGTTCTTTCTCCAGATCCTTTTGGTGTAGAGTTAGGTTGTGTACTTGAGACCTTTTTTGTTTCTTGAGAAAGGCTTGTATCACTATGTACTTTCCTCTCAGGACTGTCTTTGCTGTGTCCCACAGATTTTGAACAGTTGTGTTTTCATTTTCATTTGTTTCCATGAAGTTTTTCAATTCCTCTTAATTTCCTGGTTGATCCTTCATTCTTTGGTAGGATGCACTTTAGCCTCCATGTATTTGAGTTCTTTCCAACTTTCCTCTTGTGATTAAGTTCTAGCTTCAGAGCATGAGTTCTAGCTTCAGAGCATTGTACTCTGAAAATATGTAGGGAATGGTCCCAGTCTTTTGGTACTGGTTGAGACCTGATTTGTGACTCAGGATGTGATCTATTCTGGAGAATGTTCATGTGCCCTAGAGAAGAATGTGTATTCTGTTGCTTTGGGATGGAATGTTCTGAATATACCTGTGATGTCCATCTGCTCTAGTGTGTCATTTAAACCTTTATTTCCTTGTTGATCTTTTGCTCAGATGATCTGTCCATTTCAGTAAGTTGAGTGTTTACATCCCCTACTATTATTGTATCAATGTGATTGTTTGATTTTGTTATTGATTGGTTTATATAGTTGGCTGCTCTCATTCTAGGGGCATAGATATTTGTTAGATCTTCTTGTTGGACAGACCTTTTAAGGATGATAAGGTGTCCTTCCTTATCTCTTATTATAGTCTTTGGCTTAAAATCTAATTTATCTGGTGTAAGGATTGCCACCTCACCTTTGTTTTGATGTCCATTAGCATGGTAAATCGTTTTCCACCCCTTCATTTTAAACCTGAAGATGTCTTTGAGTCTAAAATGAGTTTCTTGCAGACAGCGTATTGATGGGTCTTGTTTTTTTAATCCATTCTGATACATGTGTCTTTTGATTGGGGACATTTAGCCCATTTACATTCAAGGTAACTATTGAAAGATATGAATTTAGTGCTGTTGTATTGCCTGTAAGGTGACTGTTACTGTATATTGTCTCTGTTCTTTTCTGGTCTACTACTCTTAGGCTCTCTCTTTGCTTGGAGGACCCCTTTCAATATTTCCCGTAGGGCTGGTTTGGTGTTTGCAAATTCTTTTAATTTTTGTTTGTCCTGGAAGCTTTTTATCTCTTCTTCTATTTTCAGTGACAGCCTAGTTGGATATAGTATTCTTGGCTGCCAAATTGTCTCGTTTAGTGCTCTGAATATGTCATGCCAGTTCTTTCTGGCCTGCCAGGTCTCTGTGGATAAGTTTGCTGCCAATCTAGTATTTCTACCATTTTATGTTACAGATGTCTTGTCCCGAGCTGCTTTCAGAATTTTCTCTTTGTTACTAAGACTTGTAAGTTTTACTGTTAGATGACAGGTTGTTGACCTATTTTTATTGATTTTGAGCGGGATTCTCTGTGCTTCCTGGATTTTGATGCCTGTTCCTCCACCAAATTAAGGAAATTCTCTAGTATAATTTACTCCAATATACCTTCTTCCCCCCCTTTCTTTCTTCTTCTTCTGGGATCCCAATTATTCTAATATTATTTTGCCTTCTGATACACTTATCTCTCGAATTATCCCCTCGTGGTCCAGTAGTTGTTTCTCTTCTGCTCAGTTTCTTTATTCTCCATTATTTGGTCTTCTATAGCACTCATTCTCTCTTCTGGCTCATTTATCCTAGCAGTAAGAGCCTCCATTTTTTTATTGTACCTCATTAATAGACTTTTTGATTTCAGCTTGGTTAGATTTTAGTTCTTTTATTTCTCCAGAAAGAGATTCTCTAATATCTTCCATGCTTCTGTTGAGGCATGCTAGCACCTTGATAATCATCATTGTCATTCTGAATTTTAGTTCTAACATATTAACGTTGTCAGTATTGATTAGGTCCTTCAGCTGTCAGTACTGCCTCTTGTTCTTTTTTTTGTGGTGAGTTTTTGGCCTTGCCATTTTATCCAGAGAAGAATATATGAATGAGAGAGTAAAATACTAAAAGGGTGGCAAAGACCCCAGAAAAATATACGCTAACAAAATCAGAAGAGATTCAGGAGTAATTGGGGGGGAATAAAAAATCATATATATTAGACTGGTGAATAGAACAGAGCCACCAACCTGATTTTGGGGTGTATTCTGATCTCTTAGAAGAAACTACCTCCCAAAATTTAAAGAAAGAAAAACGTCTATGTATATACAAAAATAAGGGTAAACATGATGAAGGGTTGGAATATGACTGTAAAGAAGAAAATTTAAAAAGATTCTAAAAAAGGTGTTTAGAGAAGTTTGTTGAAAAAAAAAATAGGGGAGAGGATGTGATCAGGCTGGAGCTAGATTTAGGGTATATTTTGATCTATTTGAAAAAATTGTATCCCAGAATTTTAAAGACAAAAAACCTGTATGTATACAAAAAATAAGGTAAATACAATGAAGGGATAAAGTATAACAATGAAAATTTAAAAAGATCTTTTTACGAAGTTATTGATAAGATAAAATAGTTAATGTAAAAGAGAAAAGAGGAACAGTTAAAAAATAGAATAAGAAAAAAATGAAATTAAAGAAATTTAACTTTGCAAGACTAAAGGATCATGGGGAAAAAACGATGAATTCTTTGTGTTGCTATCTGCAGCTCTGGAATTCTGTAGTTCTCGCTGATCAGTGAACTTGGTCTTGGCTAGATGTTTTTGCTGATCTTCTCGGGGAGGGGCCTGTTGCCGTAATTCTCCAATGTCTTTGCCCCAGGTGGAATTGTGCCGCTTGTCAGGGACCGGGCTAAGTAATCTGCTGTGGCTCTGGGGAGGTTTTGTTCCCTCACTGCTTTCCATAGAGATTTTTTTAAGTAGAGATTTGGAGGATGGGAATGAAAATGGCCACCTCCCAATCTCCAGGTGGGAGGAGCCAAGAGCTTGGAACCCCACTCCTCAGTGTGCCCTCAGAGAAAAGCAGTTAATCCCTCCCGTCTCCCTGGTCTCCAGTTGCACTCTGTGTTCACTTGGCCCCTGAACAAGTATTTCTATCTCTGGTGCACAGCCCATTTGGAGTCTTCAAACCCAGCAGATTTCTGCATTATGCTTTTGAGACACTCCTCCTGGAAGAGGTTGGAGGGAGTCTCTCCAGATCTGCCACTTGTGTGCCACTGCTTGAAGAGCAGTGGCCTGACTGTGTCTTGGATCATGGTTTAAAGAAACCCTGATCTGAAATCCCACTCCCCAGATCCGTCTCTGTAGCTGGCTTGCCTGCTCCGATACCCAGGAGTTCTGCCACACCCAGACATCCCTGGTCTTTCTGTGACCCTGTGGGTCCTGAGACCACACTGTCCCTGTGAGAGCTCTATTCCCTGCTTAGCCTCTGGAGTGACATCCCTCAGTGGAGCAGACTTCTAAAAGTTCTGATTTTGTGCTCCGCTGCTCCACCACTTGCCAGGATTCAGCCCGTCCCCGTGCGGTCTATCTTCCCCGAAGCTTCAGTTTCACTTCTCTGTATGTCCTACCTTTCAGAAAGTGTTTAATTTTTTGTTCCTAGAATTGCTGCTCTTCTTCTCTTATGTCTCCTGTTGAGTTTGTAGGTGTTCAGAATGGTTTGGTAACTATCTAGCTGAATTCCTGGGACCTAATCCTATTTCAGTCTCCTACCTCTCTGCCATCTTGCTTCCTCCCTCCAGAAGCACATTTTCAATATGCTGAATATAGAACATATTAGAATATTTTCTTCTAAGCATAAGCTTTCTTATTGCCTAATTCTTAACTACTAGCCTTTAATTTAAAATGAAAGATTCTCAGTCTTTATCTTACTGTTTTATGAAATCATTAAGGCTTTTGGATAAACAACATAAATCCCATGTTATAATGTAAGCTGGTTGTTGTATTTTCATGCTATATCACTGTAAGAAGTAGGATGCTGTAGGTAGTTATTAAATACCCACCATGTGTTTCTCAGACATTGCAGGACAGACAAAGCCCCTATGAGTGGGCAACTTATCTTCTAGAGGGAGGAGATACAGAAAAGGGAAAAAAAAATGTTAAGAGATAATTATAGAAAATAAAAAAAGAAAAGAAGTGATGTCATCCTTAGACCTAGAAGAGTTCACACAGCTCTCACTGTGACCCCACTTTAGCACTCCACTAGTTGAAGAGTTTGTAGTCCCTGGCATACATGCCCCTCAGAGTCTCTGAGTTTCAGCTTCCTTGTCTCAGCAACCCTCAGCCCACTTCTATGGCCTGCCCAGACCTCTGACTCAGGTCCATTTTCTCAGGGTACACTACCTGAAGTATGGCCAATAGGTGATTATTCATTGGACATACAGATGCAGCTTGGGTTTTAAGGATGGGGTGTGTATAGGCATACACATGCTGACTCCTTGAGTGTGATGGGATTATGAGTAGGAAGAGAAAAGGGCAGGCTTTTCTCCAGGCCTGGAATAGACTTCCACTGTGCTGCCAAGTTCTAGGGCAGACCTCTGTAGAAGTAAATATTTGACTTTCTAGCTTCTTAGGGAGGTATCTTTGTCCATATATAAATACAACCTTATTTAACAGTTGACTTGATAAATACTTTTACATGTTTAGATATGTGATATTAGGCCCCACAAATGTTCATGATCTAATATATATAGCACTATCTTTGGAAATCCATTTTACATAGGATGGTCAGGTAAATTTTCTCTGAGGAGATAAAAATTGAGTCAAAGACCTGGAGGATGAAAATTAGTCCATCTATAAAAGAATTTATAGAAATAAGTTCCAGATAAAATGACTTTGTACTACAAATGTACAGAGGTTCAAAATGAATGATAACCAAAGGCTTAGTCTGTAATAAAGAACAAAAAGAAACCCTCGAAGGAGAGAGTAAGAATAGAGATCTGTAGGAACAAGATCATGTCCTGGTATCCTGTTGAAAAGAGTTTGTATTTAATCTAAGACCAGTGGGACACTTTGGAGGATTTTAATAAGAGGAATGACAGGTTCTTAATCACACTAAAAAATCCCTGAAAACTCTCCTCATGCATTCAGAATATATATGAGGGAAGGATAGAAAAAAGAAATCAAGTTAAGACGTTTTTAGGGGTCTAGGGGAGAAATAATGTTGCTTGGTCTTGAGTGGTGGGGAGTAGAGATGGACAGAAAGTACATGTGTTATCCGTTGGAAGTAAAGCCAACATTTTCTGTTGGATTGTATATGGGGAGTGAGGCAGAGAAAAGACTTAGGAATGACTCTTAAGATTTTTTGTTTGAGAAACTGGATGGATAATAGTTCCTGAAATGGAGAATTCTATGAGAGAAATACATTTATCTGGTGGAGATGGGAATAGAGTGTTCTGTTATGAAAATAATTAGCTTGAGATACTGTTAGACATTCAAATAGAGACACCAAGTAGATAATAATATATTCAAGTCTGGAACTCAAGGGATGAATATGAGCTCTGCTTCTTGAACTTAACACCCTTTTTCCACATCTTGGAGTCTTTGTCCAAGCTCTTACTTCTATCTGGTATATTCTTCCCTGTGTCTTCACCTGGTTTCAGTCTCTGCTTAAATGCCATTCTATCTAAATGGTTACCTCCACTTTTATTTTCTGTCTTAGTATTTGTGTTGTGTGTCCTTTTTTTGTTGTTGTTAATTTGAAAACTTGTTTTTATTTTTTTCCTGTCCTCAAGAAGAGGGGCTTTGCTTCTTTCACCTTCTTCAGCCAGTGCCTCGCACAACAACTATTACTGAATAGATACTCAAAAAATACTTGTGGAAAGCAGGAAGGAAGGAATGATTTGAGCAGTATAATAGTTCCCTGAAAAGGAAAGACAAGGTGCTTGGGGTAGATGGGTGCAAGAGATAATGGGCTCTTCTCCTGCCAGAGGTTTAAGGGTTCATGAGTAAAAAGGATGCTTAATGTTCAGTAAGCACTTACTGTGTGTTGGGTACTTTGCTGAACACTTTATAGAAATTTCATTTAATAATTAGAATCACCAGTATAGGGGCACTTGGGTGGCTCAGTCAGTTAAGTGTCTGCCCTCGGCTCAGGTCATGATCCCAGTGTCCTGGGATCAAGTCGGCATCAGACTCAAAGCTCAGTAAGGACCCTGCTTCTCCCCTACAGCTCTGCCTACTTGTGCTCTTTGTCTCTCTGTTAAAGAATGAATAAAACAGGGTGCCTGGGTGGCTCAGTGGGTTAAGCCTCTGCCTTCAGCTCAGGTCATGATCTCAGGGTTCTGGGATTGAGCCCCACATTGGGCTCTCTACTCAGCAGGGAGCCTGCTTCCTGCTACCCCCCCCCCGCTTCAAGCCTGTCTCTCTGCCTACTTGTGATCTCTCTCTCCTGTCAAATAAATTAAAAAATTCTTAAAAAAGAAAAAAGGACCCAATTAAAAAAAAAAGAATGAATAAAACAAACAAACAAAAAACCCACCAATATTATGGCAACAACTGGTTTTTTTTTTTTTTGTTTTTTTTTTTGGCAACAACTGTTTTAATCTTAATTTTGTAGATAAGGAAACTGAGGCTCAAAGAGGCAAAGTTGATGAAAATCGCACAGCTGTATTTTAAGACCAAGCAGTTTGCCTCCACAGCCTTCTCTCTTAGCCATTGCATAGCACAGAAGGCTCATGCTGTGTTGCCAAAGATCTGTTTCCTTAGCCATCAGAGATACCAAAGAAGGTTCTGATAAATCCCATAGAATTGTCCTCAGTGCCACTCAGTAGCTTTTTGCCAGTTTCAGGTTCCAGGGGTAAATCCACTGACCCTACAGAAGGACCACACCATGTACACCTTGCGGAAAGGCAAGTGTCGCTTCTTGCATACCTCTTTCTTATGAAGTTGCCACACGTACAGGGTGGAGAGTGGTCCCTATGAGCAAGACCCTGACCTACTTGAACTCAGGAACATGCCTTCTCCTTTCTAGTTAGCTACTGGGAAGAAATCCAACCGATCTGATAGGTACCTCATCTTCTTGTAGAAAGAATTGGGAAGTTTTCCCTGCTCTTCTACTTTTTTGAAATAGAATCAGAATTAACCCCTTTTTTAAATGCTTGGTAGAATTCATTTGTGACACCAGGTGGTCCTAGACTTTTGTTGGTTAGTTTTTTGATTATCGATTCAGTGTCCTTGCTAGTAACAGGTTTATTCGAATTTCTGTTTCTTCCTGATACAGTTTTGGTGGATGGTTTGTTTCTAGGAATTTATCCATTTCTTCTAGATTGTCTGACTTGCTGGCATATAGTTGTGTGTACTATTATAATTCTTTGTATTTATGTGATGTTGCTTGTCCTTTGTCCTCTTTAGTTTCTATTTGAGTCCTCTTTTTTTTTTTTTGGTGAGTCTGACAGCGACCATATCTAACTAATGGTCAAAGTGTGTCAGGGTAGGGAGGAATGAGCATAAAGTTACTCCCTAATTTCCCATCTCCTATTCTCACTGGATAATAAACTCCTGAGAGCAGAATCTGTACTTTGCTCTAATAGTAAGGAATTTTTATTCCTCTCACATTGTTTGTTAAACTGAATTCCATTGGTAAAAAGGATAAATGTATATAGTACAGATGAATAGTAAGTTATTTCTTACAGGAATTTGATAGACTAAGTTGAACCTGCATATTTTTCTAGTTGATTCTTTTCATTTACTCAGTTTCCAGAACCTGAAAAGGGTCTGTATCAGCATTTTTTCACTTAGACCAGCTGTACTTCTTCCTCTGGAGGGTGTAACTGTTGGCTCTGAGAGTTTTAGTCAAGAAACATGAAATCTTCTAAAGTCAAGATGAATGAAAATGAATTAGGAAATTAATATATGTATTGAGAGTTATACAGCCTCCCCCTCCATAATGGTACGCTGGTAGATAAAAGTTTATTATATAAGTAAAGAGATTGAATAGACATGAATTTTAAAAGGAAATAAAAGTCTCTCTAGAAAGACAAGATAAAAGTATATGATACACATAAAAAAAACTATTTCATGTAACTTGCACAAGTAATGAAATATTTTCTAAGGTGATAATGTAAGTCTTTCCTAAATAAAAATAATTTTGGGGGAAACAACTTTTGGATTATTTATTAATTTATGGAGCATTTAAACAAATATTCAATTGCTTCTTAAATGGACTTCATACATTCAGACTACTTTGCATACATGTCAATAAGGATTTTTACTCTAACATAACCCTGATAACTTCAGTGACAAAGCTGAACACATTTTGAGTAATCCTTGGACTCTGAAAATAAGCTATGGCTGAGAGTTAAAGTGGAACAAATGTGCTTAGCAGGCTAAGCAGGTAATGAAGCAGACTGAAAACTTGTGTATGGAAGAAAAGTAGAGATACCAATTATTTCTCAGTATGAATAGTAGAAAAATTATAGACTCTGACAATCATTTTATGTTCTGTATTGTGGCATTTTGTTAATTATTCTAAGATAATATGTTAGGTTTGTGGCTTCAGAATAAAAAGCTCTAAAATATCATGTCAATGTATTCAGAAATCTATCTACTTAAAAATTTTTTCACTCTGAAGATTTAAAACCTAAAGTCTGTTATTTAAATGTTTGCCTTAAAACAAAAACAAAAACAAAAACAAAAAAACAAAAACAAACCTATTACATTGGATGATTACTCCCATCCTTTTGACCATGGTATGGATAAAAAAAAAAAAAAAAACTTTACATCTCCACTATTTCTGGTAGCTAAATTCAAAAGTTGGACCTACATTATATTGGCTAAAGCTACAATATAGGTTGTAATATTAGCAAGTTGTTTTGTATTTGCTGAAGTCAGAATTATCAAACAAATTGAAAAGTGAAAATGTTGCACTAAAATAAATGCATCGTCACTATAGGGATAGAGAAGATACTTCTGCAGTATTATAAGGGGCTTCTGTAGGTGGGTTTTCTTCATAGAGAACTAAACAAAAGTCAAAAGAAATATTAATTTACATCACACTAATTACTCTGACTTACCTGTTTGAGATCTAATTTTAAATATGTTCCTGTATGTCTATAGACATAGAAATGCACAGCCATCCCAGAGAGATTTGGCAGGGATTGGTGTGCATAATAAATAATGACCATCTGCACCCTGTGGCAGTGCACCAGGAAGTGCAATTAGTCCCCTGCAGCCCAGGCAGACTGTGCTTCGTTGTCTTCTGCAGGTGAACAAAGGAGAAATGGCGTATTTGGTACTTTGTTCATTTCATTTTAAATAGCTACTTTTGTGAGGCCAAAGTAATTCTACAATTTAGGTTTTAACATTTTAAAGCTGTAATTAGTTTTTATTTCCAGTTATTTTTATAGTTCATGCCTACTATTACACCTATTCATGTGCAAAGATGGAGGATTTATAAGAATAGTGTTTTCATGAAAGTGGGAAATTCTATAATAATGGCTTAATTTCATTGATTGCTGTTTAAAAGATTTCCTTAAATCTTACAGAACAACTGGTACAGAGTCATTACAGGAGAATGGATGGAATATTTGTCATATATTATCTAGTCCTAATTAGTGGTCTGGAGACTGAAGTATGAGTTCCTTTTTTTAGGTTGTAAATTATATAAAGATTATACAAAATTGATTCATAATTCTGCCAGCTATTTATATATTTTACTTGATTACAACTTCGAAGTTTTATTGTATTGTTTTTGATGACAAAATTGTGAATGTGCAAAATATAAAGCTTTAAATTAGATTATAATCTAGTAAAACCAGTGAACGAAGAGCAATCCAGAACTGATTTATATAGGACTTATTTGCTGAACACAAAGTACATCAACCACCGTTCAAATCTTTTTTGGACCAGAACTTGAAAATTGAAATAGAAGGTATGGCCCATTGTGTTTCAGTTAATTAAAACTATTAATTGCATGATAGCCGATCTCTGAACTTGAGTCACGGGCATTGTTTTAAATTATTTTAATTTGGTAGGTGGTGGGAGGCTGTGTAATCTGTTAGAAATAACACAGCCTTTAGAATCAGAAAGATGTAGGTTCTAGCATGGCTTCTGTCATATGCTATCTTGGTAATCCCTCTCTTAACTGCACAGTGTCTTTTTTTTTTTTTTATTTCTTTTTAGTGTTCCAGAATTCATTGTTTATGCACCACACCCATTGCTCCATGCAATTCGTGCCCTCCATAATACCCACCACCAGGCTCACCCAACCTCCTACCCCATACCCCTCCAAAACCCTCAGATTGTTTTTCAGAGTCCATAGTCTCTCATTGTTCATCTTCCCCTCCAGTTTCCCCGAACTCCCGTCTCATCTCCATCTTCCCATGTCCTCCGTGTTATTTCCTTCCACAATTGTATTTTCCTTCCACAAATAAGCGAAACCATATGATAATTGACTCTCTCTACTTGACTTATTTCACTCAGCATAATCTCTTCTAGTCCCGTTCATCAAAATTGGGTATTCATCCTTTCTGATGGAGGCATAATACTCCATTGTATATACGGACCACATCTGCCTTAACCATTCACCCAATGAAGGGCATCTTGGTTCTTGTCTTCATAGTCCCACTACCACCTATTATTTCACTGATTCACTGGAAGAATTCCTATAACTTAATCGAAAGTTATACTCAAGGCTAAGATTTATCCCAGTGAAGGACATATACAAGAACAACAGGAACAGCAAAGGGGAGCTCTGACACAGGCTTGCTTACCTTACTTATGCTGCAGTTATATGTTCATGTCTTCCTTTCTGCCCACAAACTACAGAGTCATTTGTGATATGCCATTTCTCAGGAAATCCTCTTTGAGTCTTGGAGTCCAGAGTTTTTAGAGGTAGCTAATCACACACCTGCCACATGAGCGGCCATGGTGAGGACCGAAAACCAGGCACCGAGTGCACAGCAGGACTCTTTATGTTTGCCTTAAACATGCTGACAACGTGTTCATTGTGGCTGCCACTTCAGGCATATGGGCTAACATTACTCGGTAACTTTTAAACATTCGAGTAGTTGAGCTAAGGCTCATCATCATACTGTGGAGATAATCCAGAATCTAGTGATACTGACCTGCTCTGTGAACTCTTTGCTCATAAAGAGTTGGGAAAGGTAAACAAGGTAGAGTCGTCCTACAAACCACTTTTATTATGTCTCTCCTATCCTGATTAACCTTCTGTACTGTCTGCAGTGTCTGCCCCATTGGAGTTTCTGGGATATACAGAGCAATTAATTCATGGAGGTGTAGGAAGAAAATATTACAACTCTTCTTAGGTTTATTGTTGACTGTGTCCTTTGAGTATTGCTTCATCTGAGATATCTGTATGTTCCTTTCATCCTTAAAAGATAGTTTTGCCACACTCATGGCAGTTGACAGTTCTTTTTTTTTTCAACACTTGAAAAACACTGTGCCACTTACTTTTGAACTTCATAGTTTCAGAAGAGAAATGTCTCCTATTCAAATGGGTATTCCCTGTAAGTAATGTCTTCTCCTTCTAGCTGCTTTCAAGCTTTTTAATTTTCAGAAAGTTAATTATGATATGTCTTAGCTTGAATTTCTTTGGGTTTATTGTAGGTAAGTTTCTTTCAGCTTCTTAAATTTGTAGATTTTCATCTTTGACCAAATTTGGGAAATTTCCAGACATTATTTCTTTGAATAGTCTTCAATCCCACTCTTTCTCCTCTCCTCTTGGAACTCTGATGGCACAAATATTTGATCTTTTCTGATTGTCCCACAGGTCCCTGAGGTTCTGTTAATTTTTTTCTAACCTATTGTCTCTTTGTTTAAATTGAGTAAATTCTGTTGATCTACCCTCAAATTCAGGGATTATATTTTGGGTTTTTTTTTTTTTTTTCCCACATTACTATTGAGTCTATTCAGTGAGTTTATTTTTGTTACTTTTTAATGTTATAATTTCCATTTGTTTCTCTTTTATAACTTTGTTTTCTATTGCCGAGATAATCTGCGATTCCATTTGTTTCAGGAGAATTTATGATTGGTTATGATTGGTTATGGCTGCTTTAAAATCCTTAACAAAATTACAACATCTGATCTATTGATACGTTAGTGTTAGTTGACTGCCTTTTCTCATTCAGGTTGTAATTTTCGTATATATCTGTGTGATGGATGATTTTTTATTGTACCCTGGACATTTAATCTATTTTGTTAGGAGACTCTGGGTCCTACTTAAATCTTTTATTCTTTTCAGGCAGTCACATAGTTTAAGTTTAGCATGCAGATCCTGGCCCATTTTTGTGAACTGTGGTTTCAATGATGGCTTAATTTTCAGTCTTTTTAAGTGTTTTTTGGTTTGCTAGTTTATCTGGTTCCCACTTGCTCCTTTAGTGCTGTGTTTGGGTGGAAAGAGTTTCTGTAGGCTGGGCTGCCAGATGTTTCCCTGTGGGAGAAGGGAGTGTCAGGCACATGAGCTTTGCTTGTTAGTATTTCCCTGCCTGTAGGGAATACAGTGCACTGTCTGGGCTGGGTGCTTGTGGGATTCTCTTCTGTCGGTGTCCTCAGCTGCCTGTGTCTGGGAAGGAACTAGAAGTCTTAGGTCTGTGGGGACAAAGAGGCTTTGCAGGGAAGGCTACTTTTTGTGGTGGCGTTTTCCTTGAAAGTACAGCGCAGCTATCTTGGTATCTTGGTGGGGGGAGAACATAGGAACAAAGAGACTTGACAGGTTTGGCTGCTTGTTGTGCTCAGGTCTGTATTGGTAGTGCTTCAGGGCCACCTCAGTATTCTTTCACAAGGCAGGGGAGTCTCAGGGCCAGACAGAAAGAGAGCATTTCTTCTGGCAATTTACTGTGAGCAGACCTTCCAATCCATCTGCCTGCTATTGGTACTAAGTTTACCTGGTATGGGGGAGGACTACCTTTTGATCCAGGAGAAGAAGAATGGGTTTACCTGGACTGCCTTCTGTTGCTAGGTTGAGAGTTAAGCCTCCTTCTGTTGTGTAGATGAGACAAGACACCCTGCTGTGTTATCCCCCCGCCACCCCCGCCCCCACTCCTGGGATTCCAAAGCAATTCACTTCTTTCACCACCTTTCAAAGTTCTTTCACTGTTCCTCACATTATCTCCATGGTTTACAGTTGTACTTAGTGGAAAGGAGCAGGAATCATTGTATTTACACCAATTTGTCCAGTACCTATATCATTTTAATTTCTCTTTTTGAGGATGCTGTATAGTACATATTATATATTGGTATAGTAGAGCAAATGCTCACATTTAAAAAAATAATTAATGGGTTACACAATAGAAAAAAGAAAAAGTTTAGGGACTCCTGGTTATGAGATTGAGTGAATACTGGATGACTTGGCATTTAAAACACCATGGTTTGGTCAGAAAGTATATTTTTAGTTTTTCATCCAATACTGTTCCCTTTTAAGATTTCTTGACTTTTATCATAATGGTGTATTTAATCTCTAGGAGATTCCCACTTCTTTCTATGCTTTAGCTGCATATGTTTTCTAATTTTAGTATATCAGAATTATATTTATGGTCAAGGTTATCTCAAATTCTACCTCTTTTGTGAAGCTTTCTGTGACTTCTCTAGCAAAATATGGCTTTTTTTCGGAGTCTTTATCATCTTCTATATTTCTCATATGACATTTTAAATAACATTTTGAACAGTGTACTCTAAAAGTTTATCTCTATTTCATTTTTTGAAATGCGCTTTCCTAGAGAAGCAGTACTAGCAGTGATTATCAGTAATGTATCAAATGTATGGAACTTAACCACCATTTAAAAGGGTTTAATGTAATATACACATATGCTTTGGGTGTTGTATCTTAAAATTCCAGGACTATATCCCTCCCCAGTCTTGCATTTTTCCCCTGCAGTGTAGTTGTAACATTGAGTTCCATTGAAGTGGTGGCTTGGGAGGGGTGGTGTAGTTGCTTAAGCATCAGACTCTTATTTTGGCTCAGGTCATGATCTCAGGGTTGTGAGACCAAGCCTCACAGTGGGCTCTGCACTGGGTGTGGAGCCTGTTCAAGATTCTCTTTCTCTCCCCACCACCTTTTCTTTCTGTTTCCCTCTCTAAAAAACAGGGTGGGGAATGGCTTGGTACCTGTTGCAGAGACCACTGCATGGTAGAAAATTTGGAAGTGAACTAGTAAAAACAAACACTTCAGTTTGAGGAGAGTCTGGAGAGAAGAAGGCTGGTATTGGTAGATATGACAATCAACAACCATAGGTAGTAGAAACATGGGAATTTCTGGCCAACCTCTATGCTTCACTCATGTACAGATACACAGACACCACTTCGTCTCATTTTTCTACCCCAGACGGCTTTAATTTAGTCTTTTTTTTCTCTTTAAAGTCTGCTGTGAGGTAGCATACAGTTTTCTTCCCCCACGAACACTACATTTGACTTCTGACCATCTAAAGCAAGAGCTTTATGGTTTTCCTTATTTAGTAGCTTATAGAAAGCTAAGGCAAAGTTATTTGGGGAAATCTGGGAGACCTTTCTACCTGTTCTGTGAAGCCTTTTTTAACCATCTTCTTTACATTGACCACACATATCTCAGTGTTCAAGCTCCATACTATTCATAATTCTCTCTTAGATTCTACTTTCTATATGCTTAAATATTAATCCCTGAGAATAAGTCCTATATTTAGTTTATCTCTGAATTCACTTAGCTTTGAATTTTTAGCGTAACTCCCTGTACATATGTATACAATAGGATGTATTTGGGATTGGGCTCTGTGCAGTCTCTCAGCTTCCATTCTTTATCCAGAATGCTATTTCACTGTTTGGCTTTCTTTTAGTAAGCTAGCATAGGATGGTATATTCCATATTGTTTCGTATCTTCTTGTTGTGTTACATAGTGCCACAAGTGAGTCCTGGAAAAAATCTTTCCTAATAGTCTCTTTGAGTAGAGGGAGCTGATTGATATACAGTGTGAGCTAGACCAGACCTCTTGACTGCTCTGCTCTCTTCAGGAGATATGCTTTCTTCCAAAAGAATGTATTTACATTTTATTGTCTTACTGTTATGGTAGGGGCAGACTAGCTTTGAATAGCATCTCAGATGTGTATTTCTTTTTTGTTTGTTTGTTTGTTTGTTTAATTTTTTCAGTGTTCCAAGATTCATTGTCCATGCACCCCACCCAGTGCTCCATGCAATATGTGCCCTCCTTAATACCCACCACCAGCTCACCCATCCCCCCACCATTCTCCCCACCCAAACCCTCAGTTTGTTTCTTAGAGTCCACAGTCTCTCATGGTTTGTCTCCCCCTCTGATTTACCCCAACTCACTTTTCCTTTTCTTCTCCTAATGTCCTCCATGTTATTCCTTATACTCCACAAGTAAGTGAAACCACATGATAATTGACTGTCTCTGCTTGACTTATTTCACACAGCATAATCTCCTCCAGTTCCATCCACGTTGATGCAAAAGTTGGGTATTCATCCTTTCTGATGGAGGCATAATATTCCATTGTATATATGGACCATATCTTCCTTATCCATTCATCTGTTGAAGGGCATCTTGGCTCTTTCCACAGTTTGGTGACTGTGGCCATCACTGCTATGAACATTGGGGTACAGATGACCCTTCTTTTCACTACATCTGTATCTTTGGGGTAAATAATCAGTAGTGTGTATTTCTATTTTTTACTCTCCAGTTCACCATTTGTTTGTGGTCCCTTTCAGGAAAGGAAAAGAAAACATGATGAATCTAAAGTCAGTTAATTTTTTCTGTTCTGGGGCTAGAATAGATGAAGTTTGAAGCTGTAAGCTATAATAAGTCTATTGAATAAACTTTCAAGTTTATATTATGCCAATATAAACTGGGTTAAATATACTTTGCCTATATAATATTAATTATAATATGTTTCATTGCATGAAAGATTGATATGTAAAGATTCACTCTAATATAAGGAATGGATTTGGAAATTACCTGATGACTCGGTTATGAATTCTAACCTCATTGTGCTTCAGAAAATTCTTTCCCTATAATTCACTTTGTGAAACTTTTTAATCAATAGTGCTTCCTTACATTTCAACATTTCCTTCTACCTTTTGTCCATATTTACTAGTTAAGTTTTGAAAGCCAGAAGTTTTTCTGAGAAATAAGAAACAAGGTTTTACTTAGCAAATAGAATTTTAGTGGTATTCTGTTGAAGGATACGGTGCAAAGATTGGCTTAACTGTTAAGGGACTTTCTACTATTTTTTGTTTTATTTAAACTTTTATTCTTCTTACCACTCTGTACCACTCTGAAATTTTTATGTAAAACATAAAATTAACCCTGGCTAGTTCACTTCATTTCTTATAATTAATTTTGAGTAAAAAACAAAAAACAAAAAACCCTCATATTTTCTTAAGTTATTAGCACTTTTCATAAAAGTGTGATTTATAAATATTTTTCACATTCGCAGAAAATTTGGCTTTTCATTTGCTTGAACATATTATAAAATCACACCATACCTAAGAAAATAGAATTAATGAGAATATTAGGCAACTTTCAAGTGTCTTGAGTATTTAAACAATAAAATGTTTAAAAAGTATTACCCTTGAAAGATTTTTTTAAAGATTTTATTTATTTATTTGATAGAGATCACAAGCAGGCAGAGAGGCAGCCAGAGAGGGAGGGGGGAAGCAGGTTTCCCATTGAGCAGAGAGCCTGATGCAGGGCTCGATGCCAGGACCTGGGATCATGACCTGAGCTGAAGGCAGAGGCTTTAACCCACTGAGCCATCCAGGTGCCCCCCTTCAAAGATTTTTAATGAGACATTGAAATACTTTCCTAACAATCATTGTCATTGTAATTTTTACTTCGTATATGGTAAGTCTTAAATCAGCTGTTTAGAAATAGATAAAAGTACATTCCGTTGGATTTTGTGGAAAAAAAATTGAAAGCTATTTTATTTTAATAATATTAAACTTAAAGAATATGGATACTATGGATATTACTGCTAGAGTGCATTGGTTTTTCCCAGAGATAAAACATCTCCTTTCTTAATAATGAGGATGAATTCCAGAGGCATATTTTGTCATAAATCTTAAACTAGAGATAGTTGATGCACAGCTATATATTCCAGAATAGAACATAAGAGGTTCAGGGTTAGGTCAATACAAACAATACTCACACCAAATATTAACCAACATAAAATAAGGAACCCAAATGTAAACTGAACATTCTGTAAACTAAATTTGTTAAGCTTACCCGAGTCATCTAATTAGTTTAGCTTACCTAGCTGTAAATTAGAATTGCTTAAGACTTTTTCTTTCACCCATGAATCATTTTAAAAAGTGTCCTATTTAGGGACGCCTGGGTGGCGCAGTTGGTTGGACGACTGCCTTCGGCTCAGGGCGTGATCCTGGAGTCCCGGGATCGAGTCCCACATCAGGCTCCCAGCTCCATGGGGAGTCTGCTTCGCTCTCTGACCTTCTCCCCTCTCATGCTCTCTCTCACTGTCTCTCTCTCTCAAATAAATAAATAAAATATTTAAAAAAAAAAAAAGTGTCCTATTTAATTTCCAAGTACTTGGAAACGTTCTGTTAACTTTGTTACGGATTTCTGTTAAATTTTGTTGTCAAAGAACATAACTTGTATGACCTCATTTCTTTTACATTTCTTAAGGTTTGGTCCGTGATCCAGGTTTATGATATGACTTAGCTTGGTGTATTTTCCTTATGCATTTGCAAACAGAGTTTATTCTTCTGCTTTATTATAAATAAAACAATTTCACTATAAATAACAATTTGATCCCCTTGGTTGGTGGTATTATTCAGTTATTTTATACCCATGCTGCTTTTCTCTCTACTGTCTATTACTGAAGAGGAGTTTTAATATCCCCAACTATAATTGTGAAATTATTCTTGCAGTTCTGTCCATGTCCTTCATTTTGAAGTATTGGTGGTTGAAGCATAGACTTTTAGGACAATGACATTTTCTCAGTGAATTGACATTTTATCATTACATGATTTTCCTCTATCCATGGTAATTTTCTTAGTTCTATATTTACTTTCTCTGACATTACTAGGTGTTCTAGCTTTCTTATGATTTATGCTTGCATTTTATTTCTATTTCTATCCTTTTGAGATACCTGTATCATTAAAGTTATGGTGAGTTTCTTAAGAAAGCATATATTGTCTCCTTTTTAAGATTCTTTTAAAAAATTTGTCTTTTAAATGGTATATTTAGATAGTTTATATCTAACATAATTATTGGTGTGTTTGGATTTAGGACTACCATTTTATATTTTGTTCCGATTTTTGATTTTACAGCCCTGGAATAAATCCCAGTTAGTCATGGTGAATAATCCTTTCAATGTACTGTTGGATCCTATTGGCTAGTATTTTGGTGAGAATTTTTGCATCCGTGTTCATCAAGAATTTTGTTCATCAAGGATATCCCCCTTTATTGATGGAGTCTTTTTCAGATTTTAGGATCAAGGTAATGCTGGCCTCATCAAATGAGTTTCGAAGTTTTCCTTCCATTTCTATTTTTTGGAACAGTTTCAGGAGAATAGGTATTAATTCTTCTTTAAATGTTTGGTAGAATTTCCCTGGGAAGCCATCTGGCCCTGACCTCTTGTTTGCTGGGAGATTTTTGATGACTGCTTCAGTATCCTTACTGGTTATGGGTCTATTCAGGTTTTTATTTCTTCCTGGTTCAGTTTTGGTAGTTTATATGTCTCTAGGAATGCATCCATTTCTTTCAGATTGTCAAGTTTTCTGTTGTATAATTGCTCATAATATGTTCTTATAATTGTATTTCTTTATTGTTGGTTGTGATCTCTTCTCTTTCCTTCATGATTTTATTAATTTGGGTCCTTTCTCTTTTCTTCTTGATAAGTCTGGGAAAGGGTTTATCAATCTTTTTAATTCTTTTAAAGAATCAGCCCTAGTTCCACAGATCTGTTTTATTTATCTTCTCTTGCTGGGTTTAGTCTTTCTTTGCTTTTCTTTCTTCAGCTCCTTTAGGTGTAGGGTTAAGTTGTGTACTTGAGACCTTTCTTGTTTCTTGAGAAAGGCTTGTATCACTATATACTTTCTGGACTGCCCTTGCTGTGTCCCAATGATTTTGAACAGTTGTGTTTTCATTTTCGTTTGTTTCCATGAGTTTTTTCAGTTCTTCTTTAATTTCCTAGTTGACCCATTCATTCTTTAGTAGGATGCTCTTTAGCCTCCATGTATTTCGGTTCTTTCCAACTTTCCTCTTGTGATTGAGTTCCAGTTTCAGAGCATTTTGCTCTGAAAATATGCAGGGAATGGTCCCAATCTTTTGGTACTGGTTGAGACCTGATTTGTGACTCAGGATGTGATCTATTCTGGAGAATGTTCCATGTGCACTAGAGAAGAATGTGTATTCTGTTGCTTTAGGATGGAATGTTCTGAATATACCTTTGATGTACATCTGCTCCAGTGTGTCATTTAAAGCCTTTATTTCCTTGTTGATCTTTTGCTCGGATGATCTTTCCATTTCAGTAAGTGGCATGGTTAAGTCCCCTACTGTTATTGTATTATTGTTGATGTGTTTCTTTGATTTTGTTGTTAATTTGTTTATATAATTGGCTGCTCCCATGTTAGGCTCATAGATATTTAAAATTGTTAGATCTTATTGGACAGACCCCTTAAGTATGATATAGTGTCCTTCCTCATCTCTTATTATAGTCTTTGGCTTAAAATCTAATCTATCTGATAAAAGGATTGCCACCCCAGCTTTCTTTTGATGTCCATTAACATGGTAAGTTGTTTTCCACACCCTCACTTTAAATCTGGAGATGCCTTTGATTCTAAAATGAGTTTCTTGTAGACAGCATATTGATGGATCTTGTTTTTTTATCCATTCTTGATACCCTATGTCTTTTGATTGGACATTTAACCCATTTTCATTCAGGGAAACTATTGAAGGATATGAATTTAGTGCCAGTGTATTGTCTATAAGGTGACCGTTACTGTATATTGTCTCTGTTCCTTTCTGGTCTGTTACTTTTAGGATCTCTCTTTGCTTAGAGGACCCCTTTCCATATTTCCTGTAGGGCTGGTTTGGTGTTTGCAAATTCCTTTTTTTTTTTTTTTTTTAAAGATTTTATTTATTTATTTGACAGACAGAGATCACAATTAGGCAGAAAGGCAGGCAGAGAGAGAGGGGAGGGGTAAGCAGGCTCCCCGCCGAGCAGAGAGCCCTATGCGGGGCTCAATCCCAGGACCCTGGGATCATGACCTAAGCTGAAGGCAGAGGCTTTAACCCACTGAGCCACCCAGGCACCCCTGCAAATTCTTTTAATTTTTGTTTGTCCTGGAAGTTTTTTTAATCTCTTCTTCTATTTTCAATGACAGCCTAGCGGATATAGTATTCTTGGCTACCAATTCTTCTCATTTAGTACTCTGATTATATCATGATAGTTCTTTCTGGCCCACCAGGTCTCCTTGGATAAGTTTGCTGCCAATCTAGTATTTCTACCATTGTATGTTACAGACTTCTTGTTCCAAGCTGCTTTCAAGATTTTCTTTTAGTCCCTAAGACTTGTAAGTTTTATTATTAGAGACAGGGTGTGGATATGGCTTTGATAACTATCTGGCTGAACTCCTGGGACTTGATGATATTTTGGTCTCTTACTCCTCTGCCGTCTTGCCCACATTTTTTTTTTTTTACTTTTGGTCTTTTCTTAACCTAAATTTAGGTTCTCAGTTCTTACTATTTCCCTAGCTTTTCAGTCCTCTTGAATAAGAGGGGCTTTTTTTGCTTTTGTTTTTAAATTTTATTCAGGTTTTTCAATGCTTTGCAGGGGGATTGTTGGTGTGATCCTCCTTACCACTCTTTGAAATGAAAAGTTCTCAACAAATCAGTTTTGCAATTTAAAATAATAACTCTTCTGCCTGCCAGACTGCATTCTTTTGGTAGTGTACTTTTGGTAATATATGTGGTGTGGAAATTAAACCAAGAAATGCTACTCAAATGAAAGGTAGAATTTTTGCAATATGTGCTTTTTTACATTTCTCATTTTTAAAAATCAGCCTAATGGAAATACTTTACATATAGCAAAATGTATAGGTTTTAAATGTTTAGTTCATTGAAATACCAATAAACTGAATATTTCCCTAAACCCCTCAGAATTACTTCTTGGCTGCCCATCTTCTCCAACCTTTGCCTCAGGCAACCACTGCTCTGTTTATAGCATTACAGATATGTTGTCCACTTCTAACAATTTATATAAAGCAACTCATTATGTCTGCCTGTGTGTAATGTTTCTTTGGCTGTAGTAGCTTGGCCAAATATTGTGCAAATGCTCTGTTTTATGTATTTGGAATAAATTCCTATTTATTGGTGAATAATAACTAATTGCCTGACTACACCAAAATTTGTTTCTTGATTCTCATCTTGATGTGTATGTTGAGCTTCGTAAGCCGCTGCCAAATTGTCTTCCAAAATGCTGTACCATTTTATGTCCTTACCAATGGTGTATGCGTACTCCAGTTGCTCCACACCCTCACAATCTCCTGATGCTGTTCATATTCTTAATTTTCTTATTCTTTCATATTCTGTTATCTTTTTAATTATTTGTATTTCATATTGGCACCTTATTGTGGTTTATAGTTGTATGTCACTGACTAATATTATCAAACATATTTTGATGAACTTACTATTTGTCCATCCTCTTTCAAATTTTTTATCCAACTTATTTTTTGAAGTTTTTATTTAAATTCCAGGTAATATACAGTATAATATTAATTGCAGGTATACAGTTTAGTGATTCAGTACTTATATATAACACACAGTGCTCATCACAAGTGCACTCCTTAATCCCCATCACCTATTTCACCCATCCTTCTACCCATCTCCACACTGGTAGCCATCAGTTTGTTCTCTATAGTTAAGAGACTGTTACTTGATTTGTCTCTTACTTTTCCGTTTGCTTGTTTCTTTTGTTGCTTAAATCCCACAGATGAGTGTAGTCATATGGTATTTGTCTTACTCTGACTTATGATTCTTAGCATGATACTCTCAAGCTCCATCCATGTTGTTACAAATAGCAAGAGATTATTCTTTCTTATGGTGAATAATATTCCAGTGTGTGTGTGTGTGTGTGTTTGTCTGTGTCTGAGATATATCACATAAACATTTATTAATATAGCACTTATTTATTTATTTATTTGTTTGTTTGTTTATCTTTTTTATCCATTTATCAGCCCGTGGACACTGGGGCTGTTTACATAAAATTTGGCTATTGTAGATTATTTGTAACCAATTTCTTAAAATTCAGTTGTTTCTCAACTTTTTCCTGAGGTATGAGTCCTCTACACACAGTTATTTGTTAGATAGATGTAATGCAAAAATGTTTTTTCAGATGTAGTTTGCTGTTTCATTTATCAAATGATGGCCTTTGGAAGAAAACATGTTTATAATTTTGATGAATTACAGTTGTTTCTTCTCTACAGTTAGTGCTTTTTGTGTCCTAAAAATCTTTGCTTACTCTCTTGGTCAAGAAGCTATTCTCCAGGGTGCCTGGGTGGTTTAGTAGGGTAAAGCCTCTTCCTTCAGCTCAGGTCATGATCCCAAGGTCCTGGGATTGAACCCCGCATTGGGCTCTCTGCTCAGCGGGGAGCCTGCTTCTCTCTCTCTCTGCCTGCCTCTCTCTTTCTGCCTACTTGTGATCTCTGTCAAATAAATAAATAAAATCTTTAAAAAAAAAAAAAGAAAAAGAAAAGAAACTATTCTCCTGTTTTTCCTCCAGGTCCTTTTTAACTCTAGCTCTGTATTTAGATTGAAAGACTGTACATGTAAAATATTATTGAAAAAAGTCAATGTGGTTCTCTTTGTTGACCGAGCAGAGGGTGGCAGTCATATATGTTTTAAAGTGTTCCAGAAGGTAAAGTGCTTCAAATGGCTGTCCAGAATATTTTTAAACTATTTTTACTTGAATATTTTTACTTGAAGATATGTGATTACTTGTTGTAAGTCATTCCATAGATCATATTATATTTCAGTCTATATAATGGGGGAATGCTACACTTTAACATTTAATAAAAAAATAAGTTACATAGAAAATATATTACCCCAGAACTTTTTTTCTTCTCTCTTCCCCCCTGCCCATGTTTTTCCTTTCCTTCTTTCCTTCATTTCTTCCTCTCTCCTTCTTTCTTCCTTCATTACTTTTCTGTTTTCTTTAAAAAAAAACTTATGTCCTCTTTTAACCTTATGTTATTGTGTAGTTTCCTAGTTGAGATTTTTTAGATGATAAAGTGGTCCTATGTAGTAGTTAGTTCTTGAGATAATAGGATATTCTTTTATAATGGCATGTTTGTATTACTAATCTTGTGTATCCTAGTGATATTGTAGTTGATACTTGTTGCTTTATTATACTACAAGAATGTACTTGGGAAAGGTGAGGAAACTGCATGTAGTGAGTGTCATAGACACCTATAACTCGTGACCAGTTTACATGTGGAAGATTAGCTCTTAGTAATGTTATCTTAGATGCTCAAGTGGGAATTGGACATTTTGCACTGTACAGTGATACTCTCTCATGAACTTAGGACACAACTGTTATGAAATGATGAAGTAAAGGATAGCCAAATTTTATGGTGGGAGGAAAATGCGTGCTATGTTCTAGTTACAAGGATACTACCATTTTGAGGGCTGAGATTTCTGATAGAAGTTAGCAGTAATGTCGATTTTAAAATCCTCTTGTTTAGTAACATTTCTTAAACCTGTTTCATAACCTCTTGAAGTCACAACTTGTGAGAATGCTGTTGATTTAATGGTCTAAATGAAATACCCCTTAATTCTCTTGCCCACTGCCTCAAATGGATCTTACAATCAAGAGAAATGCACTCTTGCTTTGGGCTAAAACTGTTGTTCTCTTTCTTTGCCCTAGGATAAGAAATGGGTTCTCAATCATGAAGATGTCACATTGGGAGAATTACTGGGCAAGGTACGTGGTCAAATGAACTAAATAACCAAAAGTCTTTATAGTAACTGTGCACGCTACGGATTTCTTAGTTTTCTCCAGAGCCTTTCTTGCATTCTAGCACACAGCAAGGCACATTCCCACATGAAGCCAGGAGGACACAATACCACATCTGCTACAAATACTGCAGTGTTCAATGAAACATATAGGTAAAAATCTGTGAGAAGTTTAAGGATGATTCTTGGCTTTTTAAAATAGTATACGTCTGTTTTCCTCTGGAAGGACTTAAACCGTAATGAGTTTATTACAGTGTGATAAAACCAAAACTAGTAATTGGAGATGGGAAAGAGACTATAGGGTAATAGAAGTTTAAACACCTAATAGTCCTACTCCATTTGTTTCTGGTTATACAGGATAGCTCAGAAAAAGTAGCATATGCTACTCTCTGATATTTCAGGATTGTGTATAGTTCACAGTATCTAACAGCACTAGATGCATTATTTCATCTAACAACTATGTGGAGAAGACAGGTTTCAATATAAAGATTCATTTTATAGGTAGGTCTGGTAGTGGTCAGAGAAGGCAACTTGTATGTGATGAAAGTCCCTTTTTCTTCCAGTCTAGTTTGAAGTTTATTCCAACTCATAGGCCATATGAATGTATATTATGTTGAATAATAATAGTAGACATTTGATCTTTAATCAAATGGACTATTTGCAAATTATTAATTGCTGATTCATGATTGAGTCCCAGTAGGTAAATATTAACGTCTTTGTCAATGACTTCATTGATGTTTCCATTTGAAAGTTTGAATTGAGTATAGTTTTATAGGTGCAGTGTGAAAGATAGTATAAAATACAGATATTAGAGAAAACTATTACTCATGTTTTTTGAGTGATGAATACTAAAGGCTCAGCATTTTACGTAAAGAAAGGGATGATTATTAATTTTTTATTCAAATGTCAACTTGATGAACTGACAAATTTTTTCTTATACTCCCTTTTTTTAATCTCTGATATATATAGATAAAGCAAATCCCTGTTGAAATAATCCATTTTGTAGGATTTTCTTATTATTTTAAAATATCCTTTCCATATGGGAGCATTAAATTGCTATTGGAAAGCAGTTTTTATTGACTGCTAATACTTAATAAGTAAATTATAAAGAATCTCAAGCTAAAAGCAGTAGCTTATGTGTTTATTTCATTTGCATTGCAGTCATCATTCTTAAGGAAGTGTTCCTTCTTTCCATTACTTTAGGTCAGTAACTCAGGAGCAGTAATTGGACCAAAAATTATTACAAATAAATTAAATTTCCATGAAAATACAACTAAAAATTATAAAACAAATCACTTACTGAAATAGAATGTGTTGAGGAACACTGCTTTTTTAAATGCCAAGAAAAACTATTTTCAGTTAAAGAGAAATATTTCAATTATTTTTATGTTTAGTTTAATATGTGAGATATGGTACATTAGGAAGGATTTTAATCTCTAGATTCTTACTAAAGTTATTTCGAAGAATAATATTTTCTCAGTGACAAGGCAATAGCATGAGGTCATTTTAAATAAATTTAATCACTTTAATAAGACTGAAACTTTAAAGACACTGTATTAGTTTAGTTTCAGCTAATATTTTTGAGTATAAACTGATTTATGATTTAATCTTTTCACTACCTATTCTTTTTTTTTTTTAATTTTTTATTTTTTATAAACATATATTTTTATCCCCAGGGGTACAGGTCTGTGAATCGCCAGGTTTACACACTTCACAGCACTCACCAAAGCACATACCCTCCCCAATGTCCATAACCCCACCCCCCTTCTCCCAACCCCCCTCTCCCCAGCAACCCTCAGTTTGTTTTGTGAGATTAAGAGTCACTTATGGTTTGTCTCCCTCCCAACCCCATCTTGTTTCATTTATTCTTCTTCACTACCTATTCTTAATAAATATTTACAGCATACTCCTTGAGAGTGCATGAGGAAAAAAGAATTAGTCATGGTTTCTATACTGTCAGACTTTGGAATTGTGTAGTTATAGAAGATTGAGGTAGGAACTTTTAACTTTTTTATCCAGCAATATGTAATTAGACTGTACTTGATATATGGTTGGTATTCAAGAAATATTTTATTCACCCCTGCAATATTTATGGAATGTCTCCTTTGTGCTATACTCTCTTCTAGACACTCAGGATACATCAGCCTATAAAGGAGACAAATATCTTTGCCCTGTTGGAGCTTATATTCTATCTAGCAGGGGAAGATGGAGAAATTATAAACAATAAATAGCTAAATTTTATATTAGAGGATGCTAAGCCCTGTAAAAAATACAGGGAGATTGGGAGTGCTGTTGGCCAGGGTTGCAATTTTTAATAGAGAGATCTGGGTATGCTTTATTATAATTGTTTACGTTTATATAAAAAGTTGGAAGGGTTTTAGCCATGAGGACATCTGAGAAAGAGGGTTCTAGGAAAATGGAGTAAGCAATGCGAATTTTCTTTGAAAAGCGAGGCAGACAGTTTGGCTGTAAGTGAGTTCAGTAAGCAGGCAGGTAGGTGACAGGACAGGAAGTGGGTGAGGCAGTGAGGGTGTAAATCATGTAGAACCCTGCAGGCCATTATAATTGCTTTGGCTTTATGTATGAGAAGATGAGTTAGTGGATGACTTTGAGTGGAGGGGTAGCATGATCTTACTTAGTAAAAAGATCACTGTGGCCGTTATGTTGAATACAGGCTGACAAGTTGGAAGTTTAGGCGGCACTTGCCCTTACCAAACTAATAGATGGTAGTTGCTAGATCAGGGTGGTAGCAGGGGTGGTGGCAGAAACTTGTGAGTTCTGGTTGTTTTTGATGTTGAACCAACTGAATATCCTAATGAAGTCCATGTGGGGCATGAGAGAAGGGGAGGTCAGTGGAGGTGCAGTAAGTTTTGGGGGAATAAATTTAGGAGTTAGGTTTTGGATGTATTAAGTTTTGTCTGTTTGTCAAATGGAGAGTCTGGAAAGATGGCTGGCTCTCAAGTCTGGAGTTTAAAAAAGCGGTCTGGATCAAAAGTACAAATTTGCAGCTGTAGCATATATTTTTGGTAGTTATATATATATGTTATTTAAGATTTTTAATTAGAATGTATTTGATATATAACGTGTACATTTAAGGTGCACAGTATACTAAATTGATACGCCATTGTAGTGGTATTTAGCGTCTCTAGCACATTATGTATTTTTTTTTTTTTTTGTGGCTGAAAAGTTGTAGCCTCTTAGCAAGTTTGATTATAATATAATAGTATTTGTATTCACTATCTTGTGCATTAGATTTCTAGTGCTTACTTCTCAAAAGTTTAGTTAGTACCCTTAGACAATATCAATCCTATCTGCCCCCCCTTCCCCATTCTTTGTTACCTCCATTTTACTCTCTGTTTTTATGAGTTTGGCTTTTTTGGATTTCATAAATGTGATGGTATATTTAGTATTTGTCTTTCTTTGTGTGATTTATCATAATGTGCTCAACTTTTATCTGTGGTATTGCAAATGGCAGAATGTCCTGCTTTTTCATGGTTGAATGGCATTACTTTGGATATATACCACATATCGATGGCATTTAAAGCCATATGACCAGTTGAGCTCAGTAATGGAGTAGGTCTCTATCAGAAGAGAGGATGGAGACTGAACCCTGGTCACTGTTATAATAGGCTTCAGACAAAGATGCAGTCACCGAAAGAGGCTAAGAAAGAGAAATCAATTGCAAAGATAAAAAAAAAAAAAAAACCACAGAAGATAAGGCATCTTGGAAGCCAAAAGAAGAAAGTATATCAAGGAAAACAGAGTAATCAATGGTGTTAGGTTCTGCTAATAGGTCAAATGAGATGATGACTGGGAATTCACTGTAGACTTTAGTAAGGAGATGGCCACTGGTGACTCAGCTGAGCAGTTTCCTGGGAATGATTTAGCAGAAAGCCAGATTAAAATAGATGAAGAGAGAATGGATGGAGAGGAATTAGAGATAGCAAGAACGAAAGTCTTTCAAGCTTTGTTGCAAAAGGAAGCATAGATATGTGGTGGTAGTTTCAAGAGAATGAATTGTGTTGTTTTACCCTGAGAGACACAACAGCATGGTGGTTTGCAGTTGGGAATAAGCTAGTGAAAAACAGACTATTTTAGTAGGAGAGATGAGAATTGCTGGAGCAACATTAAGAGCCCTCTAGAGGGTTGTCCTCATGAATTTAAAGTGAAACCAGTCAGTGGGGTGTGGATTTTCTTCAGCCACATTTAGCTGCATAGGTGCAGAGTAGGCAGAGTGTTGAGTTTAATCAGGATTGTAGATTTGACAAGGGAGTTTAATAGATGAAGATCAACAGTGAAGTTGAGAAATGTACAGTAAGCAGAATGTATATCAGCAATTGCTGACTATAGAATTTAAACTGGATAAGCAAGGAAGGAAGGGCGTTAAGGGGGTGTTGGATAATGAAAGCAGTAAGAGCTAAAGATTTGGAAGTTCCTGAGTAGTTAAAGGATTTCTGGAGTCTGGATACTAAAGGAAGTAAGCTACAAAAGTAGAAGCCAGGTAGAAGATGGGATGAATAAAATGGGTACTACAGGGGAGTTACATTATTGGCGGTGGCAAAGTTGTTCTGTTTTGTTTTTATTTAGAGCGGGGGAAGGGGCAGAGGGAGAGAGAGAATCTTAAGCAGGCTCCATGTCCAGCACAGAGGCATGGAGACCAATTGAGGGCTTTATCTCAAAAGATCAATATCATGACTTGAGCTGAAATCAAGAGTCAGACACTTCACTGAGCCACCCAGGTGCCCTGGCAGTGGCAAAGTTTAAGGCATCATCCTAGAAAAAATAGGTTGGAGCACAAGATTACTGGAGAAATGATGTTCAGAGGAACCTGAGGGTTTGAAGTGTTGGAAGGTACTTTAAGTGTCTATTGAAATGGACAGGAATTAAGACAAGAGTAACCCTGAATACTGTGTCCTAGGGGTTAAATTGTTAATAAACAAAAGAAGATACTTTCAAATCAAATGTTAGCTACGGTAAGGGGCAGTGGATATATAATCAAATTATAAAGTTTCAGAGCTTGATTTTGGGAATGCAGGAAGGAAAATGTTTTGACAAGGAGCTAGTTGAATACTCAATTATCATCTCCAGGCCAGTGGGAGAAGGGAAAGTGAAAGGGGAATTATAACTTAAGTTCAGAAGGCAAAAGGAAGCTCAGCCACCATTTGACTGCTCAGGTGAGAGCCAAGTTTGTGAGAACAAAAATGTGAAGAGAATCACCAACGAATAGAGTCACGATAAAATATTGATGATGGTGGACCATGAATTTCAGAATGAATGAATTCCGAAATAGACCTACCTTCCAATCCAGCAATCGCATTACTTGGTATTATCCAAAGAATACAAAAATAATGATTGAAAGGGATACACGCACCCCAATGTTGTAGCAGCATTATTTACAATAGCCAAGATATGGAGGCCACCCAAGTGTCTATTGATTAATGAATGGATAAAGAAGATGTGGTAAATATATACAATGGAATATTATTCAGCCATAAAAAAATGAAATCTTGCCATTTGCAACAACATGGATGGATCCTGAGGGTGTAATGCTAAGCAAGTCAGAGAAAGATAAATACCGTATGATGTCACTCACGTGTGGAATTTAAGAAACCAAATGAACAAAGGAAAAATAAAAGGCAAACCCCAAAAAACCCAGATTTTTAACTGTAAAAAAACCAAACAGATGGTTACCAGAGGCAGGTGAGAAGGGGATAGGTGATATAGGCTAAGGGGAGTAAGAGTACACTTACCAGGGGATGCCGGGGTAGCTCAGGCGTCCCCTGGTAAGTTAAGTAAGTTGGTTAAGTGGCTGCCTTTGACTCAGGCCATCATCGCAGTGTCCTGGGATCGAGTCCTACATTGGTCTTCTTGCTTGGCAGGAAGCCTGCTTCTCCCTCTGCCTCTGCTGCCACTCTGCCTGCCTGTGCTCTCTCTCTCGCTCTCTCGCTCGCTCTCTCTCTCTCTCTCTCTGACAAATAAATAAATAAATAAAATCTTTAAAAAAAAAATCTTTATCGCTATGGGTACTAAGTAATATGTGGAATTTCTGAAGCACTACATTGTATATCTAAAACTAACATAACACTGTTAATTACACTAGAATTTAAAAATTTTTCTAAAAATTTCTGCTGACAGAAATTAGATGTAAATAAATGTACAGTTATAAAAATATACATTGAAATAAATATTTTAGTAATTTTAAATTTAATAATGACATAAAACGTAGACACCTTGAACTGTTGATTGAGAGTTAAATTGCTCAGGGCTCCTGGGTGGCTCAGTTGGTTCAGTATCTGACTCTTGATTTCGGCCCATGGCATGTTCTGGGGACTGCACAAGGAATCTGCTTGAGATTCTCTTCCTCTTGTCCCTCCCCCTGGTCATATGCATTCTCTGTCTTTCTCTCTCTCTAAAAAAATGAAATAATAATAAAAATAATAAATCTTTTTAAAAAAAAGTTACATTACTCCTAGAACTCAAACCCAGTAATTAGCAGAGTCCTAGTTCAGTTACTTCTTGCTCAACAATAGTGTTGACGCTTATTAAAAGGCTTGCATATTAGGATTATAGTTATGTAAAAGATATATAAACATACATAAAAACTTGAACACTAAAAACTAGTTGTTGTGTTAGCTTTATAGATCTTCTTTGTCATATTTGGTTTTATATTAATAGTAAAAAACAAATGACCCCAAAGTTGAAATAAGGCATGTTAAGTCAAAGTGGGTTAGAGCCATAGCATGAGGTTAGGGATTTATATGTTTGATAGAAACTCAACATGGGTGACCATGGCATTTGGGTAAGTACCTCCTCTTCCTCGGTGCCTTTCTAAGATGGACAGTCCTTGATCTGCCTGGTTCTGTTGCCTCTCCCTTATTCCCTGACACTCTTCAACTGCCATTCAGTTTTAGGAATCCATACCAAGTCTCCTCATGGAGTCTTTGCTTTATCTTGAAACATTAATTGATAACTTCTTAATCTAATAAAAATTTAGAGCTTGGGGGTAATGAGTACTGCAAGACATTAAACTTAAATACTTCGGATGGCTTCACTTTGAGTTTCTCCTTTTATCCAAGTCTCTTAGAATTTTTTTCCCTTTTTTCTTTTTTGGTTTTCCTCAAGCTTCAGTCTCTTAAATGGTGGGTGGGTTGAGTACTATTTTTAAAGTTGGAGGTTTGGAAAGAGCAACATTTCCAATCTTTGTCTCCACTTAAGAGTCTGAATAAAGCTAACAGAATACTTTGAATACAAAACTCATTATTATGTGCTTTCCTTGTATTTTGCAAAGATTGATGTGTCTGTCTTATATCCTAAACAGTAAATGTGTTTGTATTTTCAGGGAAATTTTGGTGAAGTATATAAGGGCATATTAAAGGATAAAACTGCTGTTGCTGTTAAAACATGTAAAGAAGATCTTCCTCAGGAACTGAAAATTAAATTTTTACAAGAAGCCAAGTGAGTTTGTAAAAGTTATATTAAACATGTATTTATAAGTTAATACTATAACATTAAATGTGAAGTTTGGAATTAAATTATGATTTACTGAATAGAAGTAAGCACTTTTAGAATGTTCATAAGGAAGCACTTAATCAGTGTAGAAATGAAAAGTTTGTTTTTGAACTAGACTATATTAGTTACACAATCACAGCCAAAAGAACCAGATGCTAAAAAACAGTGTATTCTTCAATATTGGTATACTGCAATATTTTTTGCTTTTATCTCATATACATATACATAGGCATGTATATATGCAGTGTTATGGTTGTCTTTATAATAAAAATATAACTGTATTCTATATACAAATACATAATTTATGTATATATATTTAGATACATATAATTATATCTATCTAACCTTCCTTAGATGTTTTCAGTTGATAGTCTTTACTGAGCTGTTACCTTTCTTTTCTGAGAACCTCAGATTTCGTCTTCAACTCATTGTTGGGCATTTGTTCCAAAATCTGCACATTGTTTTTTTCCTAATCTTCTAGGATGATTGGCTAAAATTTAATGTTCCAACTTGCTATCGCTGTATTGCGTGTGGTTAACACTGTTCTGTTAGTGGCAAAATACAGTATATACAACACAGCACAAAACAAATAGAAATGGACAGAGTAAGGATGAACACTCATTCTGAGATGCATGGATACATGGATGGGAATGAAAGAGACTACACAGAGATTTGTATTGTAAAGGGAGAAAGGGAAAGGTGCGTGTGTGTACGCGCACATATATGGATATATGTTTCTATCATGGCATAGTGTGTAAAATTGAAGTTCCTATATAGAGGAGAGAGGAGAGAAATGCAGACAATCAAGATGATGGCAACCAGAGAACTAAGTGCATAGGTTGGAGCATTTTGATGTACATTTCTCCATTCATTATCTAAAAATGAATATTGATAACAATGTATTAACCTAGTTGGATGCATTTATTAAATATTGTCATAGAATCAAGTTGTAAACTTTCTAAAGGTACGTTTTTGGAAGGTCAAAAATATGCTATGATAAAGGCATGCTATCACTAAAGAAATTCACAAAAGAACTATGAACATTTTGCAGGTATTCATAGGTTTTCTTAGGTACAAGGTTATATGTTATTTTGAAAAAGTTAATTTTCATGCTCTCTAATTTGTGATTTTTTTACTACAAAATAAAGTATTAAACTTCCTAAAGTGGAAAAGCCCATTTTCTAAAGTGGAATTATGAATTTCTAGGTAAAAAATGAGAGTTGTATCCTTGAAGTCCCAAGTTTCTTTAATAGACGATAGAGAGCTATATATTTAGATACTTAATATTGAGTTCAGGCTGGCTATTTTGTGGACTTTCTTTACTAAGAAGTTTCCAACCTAAGAAATGACATTTTGGATTAAAGTCAAACATTCTAAGACTTGCTTTTAATTCCTCATAAAAGTTGTAAGCTCGAAGTTGGTGACAATATTTTCCTTATCTCTGGAATTTTTCCCACTCTATCTTTTCCCTTATAAATCAATATATATTTTCAATCTAAAGCATTTTTCTTAGTTATCTCCCCTTTGGTTGGAGTTGTACAAAACATTTATAAACTGTTTTGTCTTTCTTCCAACAGTTATTTTTTTCATTCTCTTAGGAAAGAAAACTGCATTTTCAAAGATAAGTGAATTTATAACTATGTCAATAGGATAATCTAGAATAAAATTTGGTAACAAATATTCAGGATAAATAGGCCTATAAGGGAATATAATTTATTTTTAACTTATGCTTGGAGTGCCATGGATGAGCTGTGCTACTTTTATAGCCCTCTGATGAAATTTTGCCTTTATCCAAGCAAAGTCCCCTCTGCTTCAGCTGAAGTCTACATTGAAACTGTCACTTAACCTAGTTTTCATCTTTAGCCACTTTCCTCAAAACTTTTGAGTTTTTACCATTTTGAAATTGATTGTGTTCAAGATAATATTTTATAAAATTTAATGAGATGATTAGTCTATAGCATTTACCAATACAAATTGAGTCCTTATTTAGGTCTTTTCAATCAGGTGTGTCCTAAAACAGAACAAAACAAAAAGATGCAACTCTAGCAGCTTACAGTTTCTGGTCCATTAATACTTGTCAATTATGCTTTTGTGGTAGCGGCTAAAACAAGATACTTTGAAGGGAGTTGTACATGTTTGAGACTAAGTAAGTTGTTCATACTTACCATGGTTGTTAGTATTCAGAGTGAATAGTAATTTTTATATGAAAATTTAATTGGATTAAGGAGAATTGACTCATTTGTACCTGTAGTTTGTCAGTATTTATCCAAACTTGTATACATCCCACCATTTATCGTACTTTGGCTTCATACTGAAGTTTTAAAAGAGAATTGTGTCGAGTAGAGTATATTCTACTTGGGCACACTATTCATGACGATTTAATGCTTTAGTGTTTAAATGATAACTATTTTTACACTTCTCTTATCCAGAATTCTCAAGCAATACGATCATCCCAATATTGTCAAACTTATAGGCGTTTGCACACAAAGACAGCCTATCTACATCATTATGGAACTGGTTCCAGGTAATGATTTTAGAAGTTTCTTCGATGACATGTTAATGTCATGTTTTATTATTTTTATATGTTCAGTCTTTTTTATTTCTCCTTGTAAAGTTCTCAGCAATTTTGTTTAACATTTTCCTGATGACAGAGAGCTGTACACATGCTTGATATTTTTATACTCTATATTACTTTGCTGTTGTCTAGAAATGTCAGCCAAGAGGAGGATATATATATATTTTTTAAGAGGAGATATATTATTACAGTGGGATTACACATGGAATTTAGTTATGTATGTTTTTGTTAGAAAAGCTGTTTATAAAAATAGTCTACTTGGTTTGACTTTATAACAATGGTAGTACTATCTTACATTTTGTTCATTGTGTATTATTTTCCAGGTACAATACCACACATCCTCTTGTTTGGCTGTATATAAAATTCCATAGTGTTTTAAATCCTTTATGAACTATCTTTCATAAGCAAACCAAAGAAAAAGTAATCTTTTGAGGAATTTGTCCTACATTTCTTTTTGGTCACTTTGACCACCTTTCAGGTCTTGTGGTTAACCATTTTTGCCAACAAACAAGGATAACTTTTGACTGATAGAGTATATTTTTAAGTTTCTTTCACTGTATATCCTCTTTTGGTAGAAAATATAATTAGCAGTAAAATTTGATTTTGGTAAAAAATATATACAGTGTTTAGTAATTGACAAAGATTTGTTTTAGCCAGTATTTGGTCATTTAAAAAGAAATTTAAAGGAACATGAAAAATATTTCTAACTAGAAATATATGGTAAATAAACCTGATATTATAGATTGCTCATTAAATATTGCTCACATAAGTCTTCTATTAAGGATAGTTGCTCTCATTTTTATCCCATTGCTTTGCTTGCTATTGCAATATAGTTTTTTTTTTTAAAGATTTTATTTATTTATTTGACAGAGAGAGATCACAAGTAGGCAGAGAGGCAGGCAGAGAGAGAGAGAGGAATGCAGGCTCTCCGCTCAGCAGAGAGCCCGATGCAGGACTCGATCCCAGGATCCTGGGATCATGACCTGAGCCGAAGGCAGTGGCTTAACCCACTGAGCCACCCAGGTGCCCTGCAATATAGTTCTTAATAATACTATGTACCTGCAGGATTTAGGATCATCAACGTCATCTTCATCCTCATCAAGGTAGCACTGTTAGGTACATTGTGTGTTTGCATGGCTTATGCTATTTATGATCCGTCCCTTAAAGTAGCTTTCAATATATTTAAGAAATATGATAGATTACAGTCTAAAATTTAAAAATAATTGAATAGCTACAGTTTTAACCAAATGATACTATATACATATAAATAGTCAGATTCGTGCAAATGAAGTCCCCAGTTAATAAGGGATGTCACTGAGAAACTTAGATTTGAAAGGTGGGGCAGAGTTGGTAAGGAAAGGTGATTTTGGTCTTAGGAAGGATGGATGACAAATACCAGAGAGTAGGTACAAATTGAACAAAAGAAGATAGCTTTGCAGGAGAGGCAGGGAAGTGTTACCTGACACTAATAACCTGTATTGATAATTTTTAAAGGAATAAGAATAATGAACTACATTAGAAAACTGAAAATGTAATGAAAGAAAATTAAAAGTGAAAATTTCCCACTCAGTAATATAACCCTTTCCAAAGCTAATTATTATCTAATTGTGTGTGTGTTTATGTGTGTATGTGTGTTTCAAAGAAAATATTTAATACAGATACCCAGTTTTTATGCACGTCCTTTAAATTTAATTATAGAGACATACTCTAATACTTTTCAGGTCTTTTTTCTTATTAATATAACTTAGAGTTTCATTGTTTCATATTCATCCATATAGTTCTATCTTTTCTTTGTAATAGTTTTAGAGCATTCCATATTACAGATTTGTGTAATTTTAATCAGTCTTCTACTTACAGATACTTTGGTTGTTTCTGTTTATATATATATATGTTCTGCTTTGTTTTTTACAAATGATGCTGAATTAATATCTTTGGAGTAATAACATAAGAAGCATTTTGAACTATATAGGGTAAATTTTTAGCAATGAGATAGTTGGGTGCAAGTTAATGTGCATTTTGACTTATAGTAAATGTATTAGCTTTCTTTTGCTGTGTAACAGATGATCACAACCCGACAGCTTTAATCAATATCCATTTATTACCTCATAGTTCTACAGAATACAAGTATAGGCAATCTTGATTGTGTTATCTGCTCAGGATATCATAAAGCCAAAAATCAGAATTTCAGGCTAAGTTCTTCTCTGGAGTCACTGGAGGAATTCACTACCAACCTCCTATAGGTTGGTGGCAGAATTCTGTTCCATGCAGCTGAGAAATGGTCTAAGGTTCTCTTTTTTTGCTTGCTGTCAGCTGAAGGCATTTCCCACCTCACCTTTATTCCTTTTCCCATGGTGTCTCCATCTTCAGACCAGCATGTCACATCTTTCAAGTGTTCTGATTTTAATGTCCTCTTCTATTACCAGCTAGAGAATATCCTTTTTTGAAAGATCTCATGTGATTTGATGAAGCTCCCATGGTCAGTCTCTCATCTTTAGGTCACCTGTGCCGTATGACAACATAATTAGGGAGGTGATATCTAGTCATGTTCACATGTTCCAGAGCTTAAGGTAGATCATTTTTGGGAGGCCATATTCAAAATCTGCCTTAGCACAATAGATTTTGCTAAATTTTTTCAGGTGTTAGTTGCAGCATGGAATCTGAAACCACTTTGGTGAACTTTTCATACTCTAATATGTTAATTCCATTAGTTGAACTTGCACTTTTTAAAAGATTATTTTTCTTGAGAGAGAGAGTGTTTGTGTGTGGATAAGCGGGGGAGAGGGAGCAGGGATCTCGATTTGGGGCTCTATCGCTGGACCCTGGAATCATGACCTGAGTTGAGGTCAGATGCTTAACTGACGGAGTCACCCAGGCACCCCATGAACTTGGAATTGAGTATATCTTTTATCTATGTATGATTTTGTAGCATCATGCTTCATCATTTGGGATATATCAGGTGACCATGTTATGCAGGTCCTCAAATAGTGACATAAATCATTATATAACATCAAAAGATGACATTTCTTAATGTCATCAGTAGTCTTTTTAGACAAGTAATGAGAAGCTATTAAGTTCATGATGACAAATACATGTTTTCCAAAACTTTAATTTTCACTTGAAAGCTTAGATTTTTAATCACTGACAACAAAAACTTCCAGGGTTTTTTTTTTCCCCCCTTGAATTTTTTCAGCAATAAAAAGAATGAAGTATTGATATACTTTACAAAATGGATGAATCTCAAAATTATGCTAAATGAAAGAAACCAGATGAGAAAAAAAGAAGAGTGAACAGATGGCACATCAGTGGTTGCTTGCTTCATTATTTGAGAAAATGGCTATCAAATATCTAATTTTAATTTTTTTTTTGAGAGCAAGAGAATGTGTGCATGCATGAGTTGGGGGAGGAGGGGAGAGGAGGAGGGAGAGAGAGAGAATCTTAAATCTTAAGCAGGCTCCAGGATCAGTGTGGAGCCCAATGCTCAATCTCACAACCCTGAGATCATGACCTGAGCAAAATCAAGAGTCAGATATTTAACTGACTGAGCCACCCAGGAGCCCCTTAAATATCTAATTTCTAATCGGTGTAATTTGTCATTTATTCTTTCTGGAAAACACTTTGATATAATAACATTTTATATATGATACTTTATTATCTCTGTTTTATGTATACCCTTCTCTACTCCTATCCCAGTCAACCACTGATGTGCCTTCTGTTCTCTCTATGTGAGTTTGTATTTCTAGAGTTCACTATAAATGGAATCATATAGTCTATATATTTTTTTCTGCTGGTTTCTTTGATTTAGCATAATTTTGAGATTCATTCATTTTGTAATGTGTATCAATAGTTCATTCCTTTCTATTGCTGAGTAGAGTTACCTCAAAGGAATATATCAGTTTATCTATTCAGTTATTAGACTTTTGAGTTGTTGGGCAACTACAAGTGAAGCTGCTGAGAATATCCATGTACATTGTGTATGATTCCAAACAGATGGAATTCTAGAAAAGGGAAAACCATAGAGGCAGTTAAAAGTTCGTGGGTTGCCAGGGGTTATGGAGGAGGTAGGGCTGAACAGGTAGAACACAGGGGAGTTTTAAGATACTGAAATTACCACATATAATAGTGAATACATGCCATTTATTTTTGTCCCAATTCATAGAATGTACAAACCAAGAGTGAATCATAATGTAAACTGTGGACCTCAGAGGGCACTGATGTGTTCATCAGTTGGAATAGATGTGGTTGTCTTTGAAAGTGTAAGGATCTTTGTCTTCCTTACTTCTGCATTCACTTAGCTCCTTCCTCTCTCCTGTCCAACATTCTGTGACACATGCATGGTCACTAAAAGGCCAAAGAGGGTAGTGGTGGAGCTCTTGAGTTCTGGCAAGTATTAGTGAGAGTGTGAAAAAAACCAAATTCCTCGTACATTACTGCTGGAATGTAAAATAACAGCCACTTTGGCTATTTCTCAGAAAGTTTCTCAAAAAGTTACACATAAATTTTCCATGTAAACTGTTTTGATCCTAGGTATTTACCCAAGAGAATTGAAAATATTTGTCAGTAGAACTGTATGCAGGTGTTCATAGCAGCATTATTTATAATAGCTGAAAAGTAGAAATAACCTAAATGTCCATTAACTGATAAACCGATTTACAATGTAGTATATCCCAACAAAAGATACTATTAGGCAATACAGAGAAATGAGGTAACACACAGTGCCATATACAGAAGCTTCTAAAACCCTGTGCTAATAGAAACAAGTCCGATGCGGGAGACTGCGTGTTGTTATGGTTCCATTTCTTTGAAATGCCCAGAAAGACATCTATAAGTAAAGGGGATTTATGGTTTTTTAGGGCTAGGGGTTCTCATGGGATTGACTATACACTTAGTTCTTGAACAACCTGGGTTTGTACTTTGTGCATCCATTTACTATGCAGATTTTTTATAGTATGTAAACATATTTTTCTTACGATCTTAAGTTTTTTCTCTAGCCTTATTGTAAAACTACAGCATATGATACATATAACACGTAAAATATCTTAATCAACCAATTGTTATTATTAAGGCTTCTGCTCAATGTAGGCTGTTAGCAGTTTTTGGGAAATCCATAGTGGATTTTCCAGTAGGATGCTTCTAAACCCTGTTATTTAAAGGCCAGCTGTTTACTGGTTTGAGAGAGTTTTTTTTGACATGATGAAAATGTCTCCGCTGGATTGTGGTGACAGTGCACACTTGTAAAATTGTCAAAACTCATTGAGTTGTACATTAAGTTGGACAAATTTTATTTACAAAAACAACTTCAGTACGGCTTTTTAAAAAATAAAAAAGCCCAAGAGCCAGGCAGTGTTGTGTGACCTTGCTCAACCGACGTAATTCTTCTGTGCCTTGGTTTTCTTGCCAGTTAAGTAAAATTAATAGGGTTGTTGTAAGGTGTAATGTACTATGACTTTATGTAAAAACATATATATACATTCTGTATCTCTATATATTGTGTAGCACTTTACACATGACCACTTTGTGTTCTCATCATCATAAATTTTATTATTTTCTAGTTGGCTAAAAGAGAAAGGTGATTGATTAAAATCTCTGCTATAATCTAGCCAAAACTGACCCAAACTCTGAACCTGCCCTTGCTCCTGCCCCTAACTCTACTCCTAATCCTAGATGTTCTAGCCAGGAATGATTGAGAACAAATTGAGAAATATAACATGAGTTCAGTTCTTCTCTTTCTACCATCATGTGTGACTGTTCTGTTGATATGTTTTATATTTAGCCTTCAAGAATCTTTCCTTATTATATAAAACTCAAGTGATTAGATTAGATAACCTCTGAATTTTAGTACTAACCTGTATTATTTTAGTTGTTAGGAAAATGTTTCTTAAGTTTGAAATCTCAGTTCTCAGACTACTTCAAGATAGTATCTTTCCATTTTTTCCTCTCTTTATGAAAGGTGTGATGAGGAAATAACCAGCTAGTTTTCATTTTCGTTTATATAAAAGTAGTATAATATACAATTTTTTACACTTACACAATATTTTATAGTTGTCAAAGCACTTTCATATTAGTTCATTTGTTCTATCAGGCTGTATTGTTATCTTCATTTACAAATAAGCTAAATTAAGTTCAGGGAGCTGAAAGTGGCTTGTCAGCATGAGTTAAATAGCAAGTAAGAAAATAGTACTCTATTTTGTTATGTCATTCAATTTATAAGTGGGTCAAAATATGTAATCCTTACATGAATTGAAAATACAAATGAAAATGCAAGCTAACCTTCTATGCAAGGTCTCCTATGGGCAAATACATTAATCCCTCTTCCATAATTTCTCAACCTTGTGCACAGATAAGTAAATAGCTTATTGCAGTAAACAGGAAAATTTTTGTTTGAGTTACTTTTTTCTCTGCTGGGAATCAAGCTGTGGAGGGAAGATTTAGAAAACTGGTAGGTTAAAGCAAGATTTAATAAATGCTTAGTGTCTAATGTGCATGCCATTTCAAAACTGTATTATGCAGAGACTTAATATGCTCCTGTTCTCGTCAGATAACTGAGCCCTTTGAAATCATAAATCCGAAATATACTTGAACCAGAGTAATGTTTAAAGAGATTAGAAGCATTTGAGGATTCAAGTTTAAAGTGAATACTCCAAGATGATCCTGTCTTCATTCGAATCGTCTCTTGAATTACAAATACTTTATTTACTGACTTGCTCATAGGTTGCTGGATAAGTAAAATCAAACAAAAGGCAATTCTAAATGGCACTAGGAAAAACAAAAACAAAAAGCTCTAATATGCTAAAAAAAAAAAACCCTCTCCATTTTATTTTACAAACATGTTTATTACTTAGAAATTGAAATGAGGGGCTCCTGGGTTCCTCAGTCAGTTAAGTGCCTGACTCTTGATTTTGGCTCAGATCATGATCTCAGGGTCATGAGATCCAGCTTTATATAGGGCTCTGTGCTCAGCAAGGAGTCTGCTTGGGATTCTCTTCCTCACCCTCTGCCACTCCCACTTACACACTCTCTTTCTCTCTAAAAATAAATCTTTTTTAAAAATAGAAGGAAATTATGAGAGAAAGTTTTAAAGTGATAATTAAGCATAACTTAATATTTATGGTCCAGGCAGCTATCATTTATTTTCACATATGTGGTTAAATTAGGGCTGCCACCAATTCCTGGCTAAAGAGAAGATGAAGCACCTTAACCTCTAAATGTAACAATGTTTCTGCAGATACTGAGTACAGGAGATTAATTTTAGTAAGCCCTAAAAAATGTCAGTCTCCACCTCCTTTTACTAAAGACTTGTAATTGCCCTCTTCTTTCTGATCTGGTATTCTCTCTGAATTCAGAACTTTCTGGAATCAAATAATAAATTATCTGGGTCATGCCTTAGCTCACACAGATCCTGCCCTTTAGGAGTCTTCAAATTTATCTTCATTTTAAAATGACTTACAGATTTGAAACTTTCAGAATTATTAAAGTTTTTTTTTAAAACCAGGTTTTAGATAACATCAAAATATATCTCCCCTCTATAACATGTTTAAAAAATGAGTTCATAGGGGTGCCTGGGTGGCTCAGTCAGTTAAGTGGCCACATTCGGCTCAGGTTATGATCTCAGGGTCCTGGGACTAGATTCTGCTTCTCTCTCTGCACAACCCCCTCCCTGCCCCTGCCCATGCTCATGCACTTTCTGTCTCTCTCTGAAATAAATAAATAAAATCTTTTTAAAAAATTGAGCTCCTATAGTTTATATGGTCTAGAGATTTTTGATGTAGAAATCACAACATAATTTTTTTTTTTTTTGGTCTCCTAAATATTTTTAACCTCTCAGTTGAAATATATTCATCATCAAAATTTCTTTTCTTTTAATTTAGTTGTGGGGTTGAAACTCTTGGTTTCAGATCGGGGTGTGGTCTCAGGGTCTGCACTCAGCACAGTGTGTGCTCCAGATTCTTTCTCCCTCTTCCTCTCCCACCCCCTGTTCACATGTGTGCGCTCTTTCTCTCTCCCCTTCTTTCTCTAAAATAAATAAATGGAGGGGTTTCTGGGTGTCTGAGTTGGTTAGATGTCTGCTCTGGTCATGATCTCAGGGTCCTGGGATGGAACATAGAGCACTGAGCATCTGGCTCCCTGCTCAGTGGGGAGTCTGCTTCTCCCCCACCCCTACTTATGTTCTCTCTCTCTCAAATAAATAAAATCTTTAAAAATAAATAAAATAAATAGATAAAATCTTTAAAAATAAATCACTTCAGATGATAATTTCTATGGGTAATTTCACTAATTTTTGCTGGGATGTTAAATTTTTTAGGAAATAAACCTTTTACCTGTCTGACTCATAATGACATTTTATATATGTGATTTTGGTGGGTTTTTTAAAAATTTTTATTTATTTGAGAGAGAGTGTGTGTGCATGTGAGTGGGGGTAAGCAGAGGGAGAGAGAATCCTCAAGCAGACTCCCCACTGAGCATGGAACCCCACACACGGGTTTTATCTCACCACCCTGGAGATCATGACCCCAGCTGAAACTGAGACCATTGTTTAACCAACTGAGCCACCTAGGTGCCCCTATCTCTATGTGATTTTAACAGAACCAATTTCAGGTACATGACATCACAGCTTTGGAAGGTTTTTATGGTAGTCACTGGAAAATGAGAGTTCCTGCTTTCTTGGGAAGGAACAAAGGTTCTGGATACTTGACTAGCAGTTGTTTCTTTCACTCATCATAAATGTAGCAAGGGTAAATTGTGCCTAGAAATGATTAAGGGATATGGTTCCTGACATCCACTAAAGGAGAGCCCTCAAAGTCTGAGTTGGTACTTTGCCTTACATACATCTGGCACATGACCAGTATGACATCTGGCACATGACCAGTATGACCAGTTTTGAACTGAAGGGAAAAGAAAACATAGTAACTCTCAAATTAATATTTTTTTTACTAAAAATTTTGCCAACTCAGTGGCTGAATTTTTTTGTTAATAAAAACCTAATTTTTATTTAATATAAAAATTTACTTCTAATTTAATGTAAATTAGAAAAACATAATTTTGTGAATTTATATTTGGAGTTGTTAACAAAGTACTCTTTTAAAATAACTTTAGTATGTGTCTGAGTGTAAAAATTGGTGCTTTGTAAATTTCAGTTTTGGAGAATGAGTAATTTTTCTTTTAAATGTTAACTGATGTTTCTAAACTTAGGCATTTATTTCTAATTCAAGCCTATTACATTAATGAAGAACAAAATAAATACTCTCTGTTGCCATTTTATATTATAGATAATAGTTTGATATAATTTAAAGCACTGCCAAAACAGTTTGAAAAGATAACATCTTCAAATTGATATTTCTTTCCCAGCCAAATGATAGGTTGGTTTGCCCCTGTGTTTCATTTGCTGCCTAATATCCCAAAGCAAATACAGATGGAATAATTTAAACTGGCCAGTTCTTCAGATGCTAAAAGCAGTAGCATCCTTTGAAATTAGTTACTTTAGTTACACATGACATGAATTGATAACCACACAGGCGGTATTGGCATTTTCCTATAGTTTTTCAAGTTTATCACTTTCTTCTAATAGTGGATATTCTTTCCCTCAGGAGATGCCAAGACAAAGAATATAAGAAAATAAACCTAAAATAAAATAACTCTTGACTACTACTATATCACCTTTTGGCTTGAGTGACTCTAAAGAAGTGTACAGAGATTTTCCTTTTCATCAGTGAAATGAGCAAAAGGATGCCATGTTATAACAATAAGTTTTCATGGTTCATTTGAGCCATAGATGCATTCTGTATCTCTGAGCAGTATTACTCCGATGTTTTTTTATCTTGTAAGCATCTGATGGCACCAATACCTATAAGTACCTTTTGCAAAGAGGCATATTGCCTGGTGAGCAAGACAAAGCATGTTCTGAAATATATTCTTGTCTTAGATTTGGTTTTTAAAGTGACTGTATGGTAATAGAAGTTTCTTAGTGATGGAAAGGGAGGTGTAGGAGTAATGAGTACATATGCATCCTTCCACTGAATAAACTGTTCTTTAAGGGACTGATAGCATTAACTTTTTTGTTGTTATTTATCGATTTTAAGTTTTTGTTACTATTCATGGCAATGTATTAAGATTCTCAGGTAAATTTCAAAGTAATATCCTAAGTAAGAAAATTTGGGGCCCCTGGGTAAGTCATTCAGTTCAGAGTCTGCCCTCCACTCAGATCAGGATCCCAACATCTTAGTATTGAGCTGTGTTGGGCTCGCTGCCCCATGGTAAGTCTGCTCTTCCCTCTCCCTCTTGCTAATGCTCTTTCTCTCTCTTAAATCAATAAAATAAAATAAAAATTGCTTTAATGTCAAAGCCTACTTATATCTGATGCAAATGTTAGAAGTACGATCAGGACTAATAATACTGGAGAATTCAACTGAAATAAAAATGAAAATTTACATCTAATGTCTCATCTTTACAAATAAATAGGTTTTCCCCTATAGCTTATCTGAGGAATATGAATCTGAAAGCTATTAGTAGATTTTTTCCAATTATTAGGGTTATAAGGAAAACAGTTATTAAAACAATAAAGAGCACAAACTATTTTTCCAAGGTTAAAAGACAGCTGAATACTGGTTGAATCAAAATTCCTATAAAATACTTATTTTATATTTAAACTATTGTAATATGCTGTAAATATTTAGACTATTGTATGGAGAAAGTAAACAAATGCATCTTGTGAGCATTAGCCAAAAATACTGCAATGCTATCTCCTTACCGTAGTGTGTAAATTTTATCCCTTTCTAGTTGTAAGTTACTCTTTGTGTTCAGAAACAATAGCCAGACACACACTGGGCTTTTCTTAAATCGGTGGAAGAAATGAAAACATTATGCATTAACATTTGAGAAGGTGTGTCATTCTGTTCATAGCCACTCATTTAAATCTAGGCTTTTTTAGGTTATTCACTCACCCTCAACCAGTGGTTACTGCACGCCTAGTACGTATGCTAGGTACTGACTGTTCATCCATGAAGAAAACAGACCAGTAGACTCCACAAAAAGCCCAATCCCCTTCTCATGAAGCTTACATTTTAGTGAGGGAAGAAATATGTTGGATAAATAAGTAAAATGTGTATTATATTGAGTGGCATGAAACAAATGAAGCTTAAAGGGAAGAGGACAGCAATTTGGGGGAGGGGTGGTTGAAGGAGAAGCTGAAGTCATAGAGAAAGTGTCCAGGGAAGGTTCGGTAAGGGCGGAGCACATGAGTCAAAGCTGATGAAAGGGGGAGGGCAGGCTCCATAGACATCTGGAGATTGGGCATTCCAGACTTGAGAGCTGCAGGAAGAGCAGTGGGGATGAAATCGGGGTAGGGGAGAATAGTAGCAGATGAGGTTCAAGAAGCAATGGGGTTCAAATCCTGCGAAGCCTTATAGATCGCAGTAATGACTATTTCAAATTCAGCAGTCCTCTTGTCCTCTTTACGTTGAACTGCACTTGCTGGATTCTTGCTATCTTATCAGCTTTCAAGGGTAACTGATCTAAAGAGAGCTTCATGTTTATGACAAATTTCTTGGAAAATGCTGAATATCTCTGAGGTTCTCTGGGCCACATGTTTTTGGTTATGTCAAGTGAATGGGAATGCATGTAGTTTTGCCTTCTCCTTTTGTCCCTTCATAAATTTGAATAAACTTTGAGGATGAAATCAGTCTTCTTGCTAAATGCTCATTTTATGTCCAGCCAAATTAATTACTTTTGAAAATCCATTATGCATTTTTCTTTTCTCATTTCTTCACTGGTTTTCTGGTCATATTTAATATCTCTCTTCTCATTTAGGTATCCTTTTTTCCCTTACTAGGTTTTCAGATGCTGTGTAACATAAAACATCTTCACAAATTCATCTTGAGAGATTGCACTTTATATTAAACATTGTATAGCCTCTTGTCATTGAAAATATGAACATAATATTTGAAACTGTCATAACAAGGTTTTATGTATGTGGAACTTTCCTGTTCTGTATTTGCCTTCATTTGTCCTTCTCTTTAAAACTGAAGTAGATTGTCACTGGTACCCATTTATGGGCATGAATTTCAATACCAAGAAGAATATGATTCAGTACCTGACACAGCTGGGCCTGAGATCGAGTGTCTAATAAATATACCTAGAAAATGTAACTTTTGCTAGAAAGAAGTTTGCCTAAATTCTTCTGTGTCAAACTTGAGAAAACAGTATTATATTTGACAATATCTGCTTTCAGGATGACAGGTTTTCTATAGCAAACAAGGATTAAGAAATGACTTCATGTAGCATCTTTAATAATTTTGTATCTCAAGGGATTACATATATTAAATATTTTCAGGTTAGCACCTGGGTTTTAAGATTTTGGTTTATTTTGCTTTGATTTTCCTTTTTTCTTTCTCTTATGCATCAGTCTGTCTTTGGTAGTATTGGGAACATTTTCAAGTCTTTGATAAAGACTTCCAAAAAAAGCTATCTTCTTTTTTTTTTTTTTAAAGATTTTATTTATTTTTTTGACAGACAGAGATCACAAGTAGACAGAGAAGCAGGCAGAGAGAGGGAGGAAGCAGGCTTCCTGCTGAGCAGAGAGCCCGATGTGGAGCTCGATCCCAGGACCCTGGGATCATGACCTGAGCCGAAGACAGAGGCTTAACCCACTGAGCCACCCAGGTGCCCCAAAAAGCTATCTTCTAAAAATGATATTTACTACCAGCAAGTGGTTGGAGCTCCATATATTTTTTAACTTTGCTATTAAAATTAAGAAACCCTTCTTATAGTTACCGTCTCTCATGTGTTGAATAGAATGAAAGGCTTTGATACCTGGCTGTAGTTTTTTACATCTTTCAATGTGCTTTTTAAATAAAAAGAATAGGTAATCATACATGTAATTTATAAATATTAGGTCATAGAGATTACTTATTTTTAAGAGTTTATAGTCCGTTCTTTTAAAATTGGAATTTCTAAGCTAGTGAGGCAGTAATTTGAGTAGATTAATTCTTGCAAAAAAAAAAAAATACCCCCCAAATGACTATCTTTACCAGAAACATATATCATCCTGGATTAAGTGACTTTGAAACTTAGAAATATATCTCTCATTCTTTGGGGTTTGTCATTCTTCATAAACCATTTATTGTGAACTTTGGACTAACTACTTTATTTGATAAACACTTATTGAGCACCAACTATGTTCCAATGCCATAAACATCGGTGAAAAATACATCAGTGATCTCTTCCTTCACTGAATTCAGTGGTGGGAGAGATATACATTAAAAAATAATTGTAAATAAAGCTATTATTGCAGACTTTGCTATAGTGAAAGATTTTGCTTTGAATTGGTAATAGGTGGCACCTAAATTATTTTAGAGACCTGAGGAAGAGTGACATCTTTGTTAAAACCTGAAAGGTAAAAATAATCTTCCTCTGCAAATGGCTGGGAAAAGGCACAGAACAGCAAGTGCAAAAGATGTCGGTGGGAATGGCTTTTGTGTTTGAGAAACAGGAGGGAGGGTAGTGTCACTGAGGCATGGTGAGACTGGAGATAAGTTGGAAAGCTAAGAAGGAGAGGATGATGAAGGGCCCTCATCAGTCAGGATAAGCAGCTTTCAGTTTAATTCCCGATACAGTTCTGTTGGTGGTGGTGGAATAACTTTGTTACTTTCAAAGAGTACATAGGAAACACAATGAAAAGCCTTTTTTCTGTCCCTGCGTATGTTTATGCCCTGCTTTATGATTGTTTTTCTAGTCATCTGCTACCACAGAGAGTGCCTTAGGAAAAATTTTTGTACATTATGCTTACTCATGTGGAGATAAACTTTAGGTAAATTCTGCTGTTAGACTATCTAAATAGGTATGTTATAAAACTCGTGAATATTTCCCAACTTCATGTCCCTGCCCCCAGGCAGCATCCAGTCTGAACTTAAGAGATTTTCTAGAAAGGCTATTCAGCCCTTGGGAAGCCTGTGCTTCCCAGAAGGCTTCAACAGTATTTTATATAAAAGCAGGCCTATATAAGAGGTGATTCTATAAATGACCAACTAAACCCCATACCTTACTCTTAATAATAGAGATTTGTCTTTATGAATAAGACTATCAGAAAATATCCTTATCTCTATATAGTGTCACTTTTTACCAAATTAATATCATCCGAGTGTGCTTGATTATAAAGTCAGGCTTTCTTTAGAGGACTGTTTAAGAAAGCTCAGTGGGAAAAATACCCCCAAAGTATTGGAGACTTCTCAGTGATCAGTTATCACAGCCGATATGTAACAGCTGTCCTCTTGTTAGTCACTACAACATTACAGTAAAAGAAATGCTCAGTGGGATTCAAAGGACACTCTCACTCTGATTTGGAAGCTGGAAAAGTCACTTCAGAGTGACTTTTGTCAGTGTAAATATGATTGCTGTGGTTTTGGAGCCATCTATAAATTTATATTTCTACTCATTACTTTTAGCTGTGTGACTTTAGGAAAGTTACTGAATCTCTGTAAGCCTCAACATCTTTACTTATAAAATGAAGGTGAGAATAATAATGTTTCCAAAATTAAATGAAATAATATAAGTAACAAATGGGGGCACAGTTCCCAACACTTTCTAAATTCTTAGTAAATACTACCTGCTACTAAATTCATCTGAGTTGAGACTAACATTAAGTGTAGTTTGCATTTTCAGTTCAGTGAGCTATCAGATTCTTATAGTGCCTAGATACTTCAAAGTAAACAATATCCAACCTTTGAAAACTGTTAGTATTTTCAAAGCATTGGTGGTTACTTGTTTAGGCTGAGATTGTTCAGTACAAATGTTAATTAACTAATTAAAAATTAATCTGAGGCATTCATTTCTTTTTCTTCCTACTAGAGCATTACCAAATAATTACATTTTAACACAAGAGTGCTATTAATGTGTCGGTCAGTAAATTTTTCCTTCATATCTTTAAATATTAAAATTTTACATTTGCAGAAAATATATATGCAAACACAGTAGAATGTCAGCAGCTTTCAGTGGACCAAACATTTTATCTGAAGTTAACCATAAATATGCAAAGAAATATGATTGAGATGCAATTTAAAAAAAACGTATTTGTAATAGGGAAGAGTTTAGAAAGTAGTTCAAGCCAAATCACAGTTGAAACTCTGAAATTTATCACAGGAGATAGACAAGTCAAAGTTAGAAGACAAGTGGATACTGAGTAGGTGGTTTGGAGTACAAGTGTTCTTCAGAGAGCTTAAAACCTGTCAGATATGGAGAGGAATGAATAAAATAACAGTTTCTGAGATGTGTTGGGATGTATGGAAAACCAGAGTATGTAAGACAAGGTTAGAGGAGGAAATAATTTGGCTGAACTGTTTACACCCCCTGAGTGTACTGAAGATAGATTTATGAAGAGTTTAATTTTAACAGTTGAGGTGGGAAATGATTAAGCTCTGAAGAGTAGTTTTCTAGTCCAAAATAGGATGGTTTTTGGCAATATTCCGGGGAAGATGACAAGGTTTTTGCCAAAGGAAAGATGTTGATGTCAAGCACCTTTCAAAATGTCCTTGTATTTCCAAGATAATGTTGAGGTACATGTGTCATCCATTTCAACAAGATGAGCCATATGGGTTTTTGTATTTGAATAATACCTAAGTTGCTAAGGATATAAACCCTGTTAAGTGTGGTAGATGAAAGATTTGATCTGTTTCACTTCATTTTTTTAGACAGCTGCAATTTACATTGTAGAATGGACATTGAAGTTATTTTATATAATCCAAAGGCAAGTATAAACTTAGATTGTTGAACAATTCCCAGAATGTGCTGCTCCAGCTTTTAACAGTAGTTCAGCATAAATAAACCTTGGGATTTATGTGTTCTCCTGTTGAGTATAAACTGAACTCACTGACCTAAAACTCTACTGAAGATACAGTATGTTATAGATTAAGAGATGTAAAATGGGGGCAAATTTTAATTTAATGTGCTAAATATTCACTGATATTAACATAGAACTTAATGTCATAGAACTTAATTAACACAGAACTTAATGTCATAGAACTTTATTAACATAGAACTTCAAAACACATGATGATGCTCTGAAAGTATAAACAGAGACAAGATTAATGAGTTGATGACTTGTCCTTAGTATTCTTTCCCTTTGTCTTTCTTTATCTGTCTGTCTCTCTTTCCATATATGTATGTATGTATATATATATATATATATAAAATTGAATTTTTATCTGAACCATATATTTTTAATTAAACTAAAATCAGTTTTTAAGCATCACAATGCCATGTGTATGATTAGTGTTCTAACTTTTTCTGTGTCTCCTCTGTGTAGTCCCCTTGACAAATCATTCAGTCTCTCTCTCATTTCTCATCATCTCTCACCTCTCTTACCTTGGCCTTTCTTAAAGCAAAGGCAATTTCAAAAATCCTGATTAGTTAAGACTTAGGAAAAATTTAATGTTGGAAAATATAGCTGTTCCATTAACACTGTTGCTTGCCATTTTTCTGTTTTTATGGAAGCCTAGTATATTATACCTGGCCGTAAAACTGATCTATAAATTATAGCCAAAAATATAATAAAAGTACCTAACTTTTTAATACTACCTTCTAGACAATTCCTTGACTAAAATAGCTTGAAACTGGTGTTTGCTTAGCATTTTTAACATGTGGCTGTCTATTCACCACCTAGAAACATCTAAACTAATCATGATTGGAAACTAATCATGGTTGGAACTTACTATAAATATAATTTGTAATAAGGAAGAATATTATCTTTTCCAGTTTAAAATATTGCTTCCCTTGTTACAAAATAGTTACCTGAGATTCTTCATATATTATTGGCATATTAATCTATGAACATAATACTGTTTGTAAGCATTTTTATTTTATAATGTATTTTCAGAAAAGAATCATAGAAAAATAATTTGGGAGCTATTTAAGCAAGGTATACCCTCTTTGACATTACCTTTCAGTTTTTAATCAGTATGTAATTTTCCAAAGATGAGGTCTTTTTAATTGGAACCTTTATAGCACCTAGGTAAGTTTCTACATTGATTATGTGTAGCGTTATTTTCCTTTGTGGCCGTTTTGGGTTTTGGGGGGTAAGGACTTAAATCCCCACATAAGCCACATTGCATATCAGGAAGAAGATAGACAAGGAAAGGGGCAGAGAGCAGAGCTGACAACAGAGATCAATAAAATTTCAGAAACTAGACACCCTTCTATCAAGTAACAGAACAGTGACAATCTATTATATGTTAAGTGCAACATTAGTTATATATCACATTAGACTGAACAATTTTGTTAGTGCACTCTAATAAAGTAACTTGTGTTATCTTATTATTTTCTTTTACTCTCATAGCATTAGATTTTTTGTGGTAATTTTAGTGGTCATCTGAATGGCTGCCTTGTGTCTACCTGCAAGTCACTGGTACACACCCTTTCCATAACCTTCTGCTGCAACATTGTTCTCAAACTGCACGTCGGGGGCGGGGGGAGTTCAGTTTAATAGCAGTAACAATATTAGCAAGCACCAGAAAAATATATTTTGAGTTTGGCGTTCTATGTGTCCAGCACTGTACTAAATTCCAAATTCTTACCAGAATCCTCTTTGGTGGTTATTGCTTGGCCACAGTTAAGCTTGCTGAGCCTGGGGCTGAGAGAAGTTAGTGCTTTGCCAGGGCAGTGAGCTAGAGCCACAACAGTCTACCCACTCCACAAGCTGTTTATTACTAGTGCACCTCTGAGTGGGACAAGCCAGCTGTCTTTGCCTTCTTTCTTCTCCTTTCAGTTTTATCAAGATATAATTGAAATACAGCACTTTGTAAGTTTAAGGTGTTTAGCATAATATTTTGACTTACATATATTGTGAAATGATTACCACTGTAAATTGTTTAGCATCCATTATCTCATGTAGATGTAATAAAACAAGTAAAGCTTTTGCCCTTTTATGAGAACTCCTAGAGTTTACTCTTACAACAACTTTAATATTTATCACACAGCAGTGTTACCCATAGGCACCATGCTGTACTGACTTATTTACCTTGTAACTGGAAGTTTGTACCTTCTGACCACCTTTCTCCTGTTTCCCTTTCCCCATTCCCTTTCTCCACTAACCTCAAATCTGGTCCCTTTTTCTCTTTTTTCCTTTTCTTTTTAATTAGAAGGTTTTTTCCTGTCTTTAAAAGACTTTGTTTGTTTGTTTATTTATTTATTTATTTGACAGAGAAAGAGAGAGAGTGAGTACACAAGCAGGGGGAGTAGCAGACAGAGGGGAAAGAGAAGCAGGCTCAGCAGGGAGCCAGATGTGGGCCTCCATTCCAGGACCTCCAGACCATGATCTGAGTCCTTGACAGTGCCACCACCCAAGCACCCACCCTTTCTTTCTTTTTATTAGAGATTTTATTTATTCATTTGAGAGAGAGAGAGTGAGAGCGTGCGCAAGCTGGGGGTGGGGAGGGTGGGGCGGTGCAGAGGGAGAGAGGGAGAAGAGAAAGAGAGAAACGGGCTTTCCACTGAGCACAGAGCCTGACCGCAGCTTGATCCCATGATCCTGAGATCATGGCCTGAGCCAAAATCAAAAGTCTGATGCTTAACCCACTGAGCTGCTCAGGCTCCCCTGTTCCCTTTTTCTTTGAGTTTGGTTTATTTCTTGGCTTTGTTATGTTTTGTTTTTATGTTTTTGTTTTTTTTAAAGATTTTATTATTTGACAGAGAGAAATCACAAGTAGGCAGAGAGGCAGGCAGAGAGAGAGAGGGGAGAAAGCAGGTTCCCTGCGGAGCAGAGAGCCCGACATGGGGCTCGATCCCCGAACCCGGCGATCATGACCTGAGCCAAAGGCAGAGGCTTTAACCCACTGAGCCACCCAGGCGCCCCTGTTTTTATGTTTTGTTTTTAGTCTCCACATATAAGTGAGTTCATACAGTATTTGTCTTTCTTTGATAATGCCCTCAAGGTCTATGCATGTTGTCACAAATGGCAGGATTTCCTTTTTTATGGCTGAATAATATTCCATTTTATGTATATATGTCAAAAATTCTTTATCCATTTACCCACAAATGGGCACTTAGATTGTTTCTATATCTTAGCTATTGTAAATAATGCTGCAACAAAATTGAGAGTGCATGTATCTTTTCAAGTTTTTGTTTTTATTCAGATAAATACCGAGACATAGAATTGCTGAACACATTGTAGTTCTATTTTTAAATTTATGAAGAACCCCCATACTGTTTTATAGTGGTTGCAACAATTTACATTCTCATCCACAGTCACGGGATTCTCTTTTCTCTACCTCCTCATCAAGACTTGTTATTTCTTCTTTTTAATAATGCCTATCCTAACAGTCCTGAGGTAATACCTCATTGTGGGTTTGGTTTTCATTTCCCTGCTAACTGGTGATGTTGATCATCTTCTCATGTACCTATTGGCCATTCATATATCTTCTTTAGAGAAAAGGTTATTGAGATCTTTTGCTCATTTTTAAATTGGATTATTTGAGGTTTTTGTTATTGACCTTTTTTGAGTTCTTTATATATTCTGGATATTAACCCTTATCAGATGCACAGTTTGCAGCTTTTTTTTTCTATTCTGTAGGTCATATTTTCACTTGGTGATGGTTTTGCTGGGCAGAAGGTTTATAATTTGATGTAATCTCACTAGTTATTTTTGCTTTCGTTGCTTTTATTTTGGTGTCAGATTAAAAAATCATCACCCAGGCTTATTTTGAAGAATTTACTACTTGTTTTCTTCTAGATTTTATGATTTCAGGTTTTATGTTTATGTTTTCAGTCCATTCCAAGTTTATTTTTGTGTGTGGTATAAGATAATGGTCTATTTTCATTCTTTTATGTGTGAATATCCAGTTTTGTCAGCACTGTTTACTGAAGGAACTATGCTTTCCCTATTGTATATTCTTGGCTCCTTTGTCATAAATTAATTGACAGTATATGTGTGGGTTTATTTCTGGGCTCTTCATTCTTTCCATTGATCAACGTGTCTTTTTATGCCGGTAACATACTGTTTTGATAGTATAGCTTTGTAATGGAGTTTGAAACTAGGGACTGAGATATCTTCAGCTTTGTTGTTCTTTTTCAAGCCTGCCTTAGCTATTCATGGTCTTTTGTGGCTCCATACAAATTTTAATATGGTTTGTTCTACTTCTGAGAAAAATGGCCTTGGGATTTTGATAGGGATTGCATTAAATCTATGTATTACTTTAGGTAGTATAGACATTTTAGTAATATTAGTTCTTTCAATCCATGAGCATGGAATATTTTTCCATTTATTTATATCTTTTTCAATTTCTTGCCTTAATGCCTTGTAGTTTTCAGGATATAGATCTTTTACTTCCTTGGTTAGATTTATTTTCAGGCATTTTATTACTTTTGATATAATTGTGAATGATATTTTCTTCTCTTTCTGATACTTCATTATTAATGTATAGAAAGAGCAGATTTTGTGCATTGATTTTGTATTCTGCAACATTGCTGAATTTATTAGTTCTAACAATTTTTTGATGACTTCTTTTGGATTTTCTGTATGTGATATGTCATCTGCAAATAGTAACAGTTTCACCGCTCCCTTTCTATTTGGGGTACCTTTTATTTCTTTGTCTTTCATAATTGCTCTGACTAGGACTTCCAATACTAAGTTGAATAAAAATGGCAAAAGTGGACATCTTTATCTTACTCCTGATCTTACAGGAAAAACTTTTCGGTTTTTCACCATTGAGTATGATATTAGCTATGGGCTTGTCATATATGGCTTTTATTATGTTGAGATACATTTTCTCTATAGCCACTTTGTTGAAAATTTTTAAGCATAAGTGAATATTGAATTTTTTAATACTTTCTCCACATTTATTGAGATAATCATATTTTTTCATTCTATTATGTGATGTTTCATGTTGATCGATTTGTGTATGTTGAACCATTCCTTGCATCCCAGCTATAAATCCCACTTGGTCATGGTGAATGAGTCTTCACATCACTTAAAGGTACTACCTCATATACATTTGATATTAGGTACCTCGTTTGCCTTTTATACATTGTCTCTAATACCAACTACATTCTTAAAAGCAAGAATGAAACTACATGGTGGGAAATTTTGACAATAGTGGTAAAGTAAAAGAAGTTGAGACCTTGTGGGGGGGAAATTTGTGAGGTGCCCTATCAGAGAGTCTGTTGTCACAGAGGATTATTCCAAGAGAAGTTATATTTAGGGCACAGGATCACCTGTAATGAAATTTTGTTAGATTTTCATGCTGTTTTGATTTCCCCCTACTATATAAATTAACTCCTAGATCCATTCTAGTTTGACCATTTAACCAGAAGGTCTTAAAAAAAATAGTACCTTAACTTAAGGTAAAAGAAAATATTTTGTAGCATCAATAATTACTACATTCAGAATAATTTTTAAAAATTATATACTTGTCTTATTGGGAATTACCTACAAAAAGCAGACTGCAGAATTTAACTTTTCAACAATGTTCTTTCCATTTGCAGCTCATTTAAAAAGAGTATCAATTTGTTATGGACCATTTACATTTTAAGAACTTTGGGAAACTATCTGTCCTTTAACCTAATGGAAGCAGACCACTTACTCTGGGCCATCCACAGGGTGATACTCCTGGTTTCCTGGCCTTTTCTGGATAGCCCAAGGGTTCATTTTCATTACTTGTATCCCTTTCTCTTTTGTCTAGTTTCACTGCCTTGTCATTAACTACTTATTTGATTTGACTTTCCTTCCTCCGGGGCCAGTAATTATTATACATGTCATTTGGGTCACTAACAGCAAAAACAGCCAAACAGAAATAAAAGAATAATGGCAAAGAATGGATCTCACACCACACCACTAACATTATTATTGTGAACTTAAAAAAAAAAAAACTTACAAATTTGACAAGTAAAAAGTCTATATTTTACATAAGATTGCCTAACTTATCGCTTAGTTTTTCGTAATCATAAATAATCTGTTTTACCCTATATAGTATTTAAGTATTACTATAATTTCTATTTTATAGAGGAGGAAATTATGGCTCATAAAGGTTATTTAGTATAAACTTATAATTCAGAAGAGTTTCTGAAATAAACTGACCAGGACTAGTATTAGCTATCACCACCTCAAGGATTTGTCAAAGTCCAAGGCTGGGCCCAGGAAGTATTTGAGAGTATTTCAGAGTGATCCAACAGCTATGTGAGAAATATCTAGAGTATAAGAATACAAAAGGAGCAAATTTAGACGTATACTACTCCTGACATCCCTCTTTACCTCATATTACATAGCAATTATGGGTTCAAGGATAAGTCCATGGGATCTACAAACTATCACAGCAAAAGTAATCTTAAAAACAGTGCTTGCAGAAATACTGGTAATATTTCATTGTTAACCAGAACTTTTTTCCCCACCACTCCTCATTGTTAATCAGGTGATCGAAATCTTCATGACTAACTTAGTGTTGCATTATTTATAGACTCCCACCTCTGAGTAATTTCTTTGCATCTCTCTTAAAATGGCTGGTCATTGTCTGACTTCCAGTTTCTTCCTTTTTTCTCATGCATTTTGGAATATTTGGAAAATTGAGCTAGCTCTTACTGATGACCTTTATTTTTTGGCTTCCCTTAAGAATGGGGAGTATACCTCTGATTGGGTCTTACTAGTTCCTCTTCTTTCACATCATCTAGGCATGAGAATAAGATAGTGATAAATTGATTCAGAGTAGACAACTGTTTTAGAAACTCGTACATTCAGCAATATTTACCAAGTCACTCTCACATGATGGACATAAACTATAGGTATATCAAAGATCATAAACTCTTTACCTTCTAGGAGTTGCCCTCTAGGAGTTTACATTTGGAAAATGTTTCCACCAACAGATACACATAGAAGATCCACATTATTTTCTCATATTTGAATACTATCAAATTTGACTCCAACATAACTTATTTAATCCACAAGATAACTATAAATTGGGTTTTGAAATACTGTTACCTCGTAAATTTTCTGCCAAAATTCTTACCCATTCTCTGTGATGAAAGGAAGACAATAAAGTGAAATTACATTCACTTTTTCCTTGTTCCCATATATCTACAGACTATATTTGAGATCCAAAATCTTACAGGTACACTCACCAAGTTCAGTATCAGATTGAGTGAGTGATGGTGGGGGTCGTTCAAGGAGGGACTGGTTTAAAGATGTATTTCTATACATTTCTATTTTGTTTTAGTAGTGGTAGAAGAAGACTAAGAAGAACAGATATTTACCAGAACATATTTTATCGTAGTTGAATAATAGAGACCTATTCAAAACCAACTTAATATTCAAAACCATGCTAACCACTGCTATACCTGGGAGGAAGGCAGGAGAGAAGAAATAATCCATAACAGTGAAAAAAAACTTCTACAAGGGGAGATAAATATTTGTTAAAAACACCTTCTTTCTGGAAAAGTGGAGAGATATTGGGAAGTTGTTGAAGGCTTTTTTGACATATGTATCTCCAGATCAGTGCTCTGGAGTGTGAATTGAAACATACATTCCTTCACCCTAAGTCCTGACTACAGGTCTTATAGTGAGTGCAGCATTGGACCATATTTCCTAAGTGAATGAATTGCAAAAAGTGGTGATTTTTAAAATTTTTCCCTAGCATTAATAAATTATTTTTCTCTGTATGTATAGTTGGAAGTCAGATAAACAGTGTCCTGGTTATAGGAGGAAGACTGATCAGTATAGATACTAGAACCCCTGTGAAAGATTCTGGCTTGAGGGCACTGTGGCCATATAAGAAAATGATACCCAGAAAAGGTTATAATTACCTCAAAGAGATGTATTCAAGCAGGTGTCATGTCAGATTAGATCCTGCAAAATTTTAGGGTCTCTTTTCCCCATGTAAGCTGCCCTGCAGAGTACTGTCAGATACTGAAGCTGAGCCAGGTCAGCTCAACGGCTTACACGCCTCCTGACCTTGGTTCTAGACTAAACACTAACATGTGCTCTTGAAATCATTGCTGCACGCTAGGAGTCACTTAAAAGGATTCATTTCCTTTCACCAGTCTGCTCACATTATTTGAATAAATTATGATTGCACTATGGTCTACATTTAAGATAGTAAGTTTTTTAGTTTAATAAAAATACTTAAAAAAAAATAAATCCAGGGTTTTTTTTTTTGTTTTAGTAAAATGAAAAGGTGTAATAAGGTGAAAGGAAAGTACTAGTTATTCTAGGCATTTTTTTCCTCTCTGCTTATTCATTCAGCTTATATTCGTGTCATAAAATGAAAATAATATCCGATAAATAACTGACAATAACTTGAAAAGAATGCCTGTGTAATCTAAATTCTTCTGATGGTCCCTCTGTGTCATTTAATCCTTCATTTTAATAAAAACAGTTTTAGTTGTGTATTTGCACGTTGTTTTGTACAAAACAACTTACTTACTAGGCTGTAACTTCTTGGGATTGATGATAGAAGACCCAGAATACTGCATGTGCGTAGTTGTGAAAAGGTCATATAAATAATAACTTAATAAAAAAAACTATATAAACAGTTAATGAAATATTTACTGTTTGTAAAATAAAGTTTCTTGGGTGTGAAGGGGGAGACGTATTATTCATTTTGGGTTGTTGATATTGGTAAAAGCCATCTTTTGTTGAATGAGGAAGGAAGATACTCAAGGATTTAAAGTCTGAATAATAGGAGTGACTTAGCTGGCAAACTGTAAGGCAGGGGTATTCCATTTTCTTGGTAGAGTTTGAGATCTAAGGAGAAAGTTCTTACTAATCCAGAAGTGAGTAAGTAAAGAGCCGGGGCTGAAGCAACCATTCTGAAGCCTAAGTGGCAGATGCGCAGAAGAGGATTATAAACTGGACATGCAGAATGGAGCACCTTAGTAAACACATCACTGTTCTCAGGTGGTTTGCATCAGGTACGCAAGAAATGAGAGCCCTCATTATTGGGGAGGGGAGAGTGGAGAACAGGGAGAACCACAGAAGAGATCAGCTTTACCGATAGGTCATACGTGCAGGTAACAGTGCTAGAGTATTCATGGAGAGGGATGGTATTGGGTAGTAAGAGTGGAGGACTCCTACAGTTAATAAAACGGTTGTATGCAAAGTGTCCGAAGTAGAGCATATTAAAATTGGAAACCCAGAAATGGGGACCAGATAATCCCCACATTTCCACTTTCCACTGGACTGACCTTCTGGGTCTACATTTGACTTTAGAGATCATTCTTGACCAACCTCTCTATGTAATGGACAGAATCCAGAGAAATTGAGCTCCTTACCTAACTTCCTACATTTGATTACTGACCAAGATGGCATGAGAAGGCCTTCTGCAAATTTATATAGTGAAAGCCCATTGAAGTTAATCTTAAAACATATAGAAACTCTTATTTTTCCTAGATAACTAGAATTTTATAGCATGCAGGGTTTTTAATCTCTTTCCTGAAAATACTTGTCCTACGAAAAACATTTAAGACTAAATTACTTAAATGTATCTTTTCCCCTACTTAGATTTAAGAACATTCAGCATAGTTGGGAGCCTCTTCCTAGTGATCTGAATTAAGAAAAATATCTGTTGATGGTCAAACTTTCTTATGCTTGCAGAGGATCATCATTGTTTCTAGCACAGACTTAAATTCACTAGAAATATTCCAAATAAGGCACTAATGTTTATTTCATATCCTAAATGAATTTTAAAGAAAAAGATATTTTCAATAACACAGCGAACCTGATTTAGCTTTTCCTTCCAAGCAGTTTCTTAGGAGAAAACTTCAGTATTCATCAGTGGTAGTGCCAATTTCGCCCAAAAATTTCAGCACAATAAAAATAGAAACAAATACAAACAGAAATTTGAATCTTGGTTCTCTGGATGTTTATACTTCTCAAGAGCCCTTTCTTTGAATTTATTCTATTCCTTTAAAAATAAGTACAGGTGCTCTTTTTTTATTTGCCCTGTTGAAATCATGTTTCATCCTTCAAAGCCATTAACCTACCTTCTGAATCCTTGTCCGATCCTATAAGTCAGATTTCACTGCATATTAATGAATCATTATAAGGTATTATTGATGCATCTATTTAGCTATTATTTCACTATTATTTTACTTATAGTTAATTTCTGATATTTCTATCTTATTGGATTGAGAACAACTAGAAGATAGAAAATATGTTTTCATTTTAGTGGAATTCTGTGGAATTGAATTAACCATGCTTATATATATATATTTATATTTACATATAAAATATATTTTTATTATATATTATATATTTTAATATATATTTACATATTTATATATAAAATAAGGTACATCTATAGATAGCATGATAGATATAAATGTCTTATTTTTTCTACTGTGTATATATAGCTTACTTTTTTCTACTCTCAAATTCTTTGAACATTATTCTTATATCCTTTCTAGATAGAACTCTCTGCTTCTGCCTAATGTATCATAAGAGGCTATCTGTGAGATGGCTGGCAGCAAAAGTTAACTGTCACTTGAGAGGCTACCCACTGTGCAGTCTGCCAGGAACCCCCCATGGCTCCCTTTTTTGTGGAAGATTTTGGTGTTCTTCACTGTCATATGTGCCCCACTTGACATATAGCAAATGCTCACTCTTTCAGGATACAATCACTGCTCTATACTTGGAAAGCTACTGTAGCCAAGTAAATTCTCATCTCTAGACAAAATACATGGATTTGAGACCCAGCACTGCCCCTCTGTAGTGTATTCTTAGGAGAGTCTGTTAATATTTATATTATTATTATGAGGGTTCAATGAGGCAATGCCTATGACAATATATAGTCATAAACTATTAAATACATGAACCATGATTTTATATTATTTTTTAAAAAATTATTTAAGAGAGAATGTGTGAGCAGTGGGGAGGAGCAGAGAGAGAAGGATAGAGAGAATCTCAAGCAGACTCTTTGCTGAGCACAGAGCCCTACACAGGGCTCTACCCACAATCCTGAAGTCATGACCTTGGCCAAAATCAAGAGTCAGCTGTTCGACTGACTAAACCACCCAGGCGCCCCTGAAAGATGATTTTAATATTAAACTCCTCTACCAAGGGTTTTACTTCTTAGGGAAGGGGAATAGTGAAAACTGATCTTTTTGTGGGCTAAGTACTACTTGTAATAAGATATTACCAAATAATTATATTTGCTGACTTTCTTAGAATGTCAGCAGTCTTATTATAATATATTTGTCTAAGGTAGGTCAAGTTAAGGATTTAATTGGCTAGAAAAGTCAATCCATACTAGGAAATTTTAATGCCTCTAATTCTTTTAATCTAATATGGGAAATCATTTTTTTCATCATTGACTATTCCTCTTTGTGGAAATATATTGGACTCATCACTTTGTACTTTTTAATTTTATAAAAGAGTTTATTTATTTATTTGAGAGAGTGAGCAAGAGAGAGGGAATACTAATAGACTAGGACCAGAGGGAGGGGGAGAAGCAGACGCCTTGCTGAGCAGGGAGCTCCATGTGAGGCTCGATCCCAGGACTCTGCTTAACCAACTGAGCCACCCTAGCACCCCAGTACTTTTTTATTCTAAATGCTAAATACTGTAGCTTTTTTGTTCTAAGCAAAGGCAGGAGTTAACTTACCTTGAAGTTAAAAAAAAAATAGTGTAAACCCATACATTAGGATTTCTCTTAGTGTGTGTGTGCATGTGCTTGTTTTAAGATTTATTTGCTTGAGAGAGAGAGTGCACATGGGGGTGGGGTGTGAGTGGAAGGGGCAGAGGGAGAGAGAAACAAGCAGACTCTGGGCTGAGCAGGGAGCCAAGTGCAGGGCTTGATCTCAGGACCCTGAGATCACAGCCTGAGCCAAAGCCCAAGTCAGATGGTAACCAACTTTGCCACCCAGGTTCCCCTCCCTTAGTGTTTTTGAAGAAATAACTGAGACATGGTATCCTAGCACACTTAAAAACAAAACCTTACTTGAAACCTGAAATTATACAGAAAATTATCAACTTCTTACTACATGAAAAAGGCTCTTCAAATATTTGAAAGCAGTTTGGTACTGTCATTCATATATATATATATATATATATATATATATATATATAGGATATCAGCAATTTCAGTTAATTTTTTGTATTATATGCAGCATATCTCTTATGTCTTAACCAAATTCTTGATAAATATTTGAAAAAAAAAAAAAAAACCAAAACCCTGTGATTCCAAGTCATTCATACCCCTGATAACTTCCTCACAGATCTCCATCAAGCCTTAAGTCAATATTCCATGGATATCATTCTTAAGCCCACAAATCCACTTGACTATGACTCTGACCAGCCTGCTTCATCTCCATTTTAACCACAGGATTGTAATGATGGGTTAAATGGCTTGCTGAAATCTTGTTGCATTTTATTTATGGGCTTCCTCTGATCTATTGTTTTTATAGTACAAGAAAAAATCTAGTAAGCTTTCTATTAAAGTATGTTGAGAGATACTCTTCATTGATCTCTTGCATTCCTGTTTGTCTTAGAGGGTATGCTAAGAATGAAAGGCCCTAACTGATCTTTACCTGGGCCATTTCCCAGGGATGTATTTGTAGTAAGCAACTTTGAGGAATGAGGTAATGTCTCTCTGAGACAAAGAGCAGGCTTTCTCCCTGCCTGGTATAAAACAGAAGCTTTCCCAAACTCAAAGTTCCTCTTCTGTATTGTATCCTACTCTGTGTGCAGGCATCGCATCTGGTCTTATCCACAACAGCTCCATTTTGGGCTCTGCATAATAAAGCCCTTCATCTCTGACCCATGAAGAAACAACAGGCTAACTTATTAGCTAGTAAGTAGGGTAAAATCTTATATCAAACAAAACAATATGTATGGAGGAGTACACTAACCTTAAGTATACAGCTCAATCTTATAAAATAGATTAATTTTGCATGGTTTTGAACTTGGCATAAGTGGAATCAAACCTTATATATTCTTTTGGTCTAGTTCTTTTCTCCAGCATCATGTTGAGAAGACTCATCCATATTTTGTTTGCAGAAATTCATTAATTTTCATTGCTATATGTTATTCTATTGTGTAAATACAACACTTTTTTCTATTCTATCATTTATGGACATTTGTGTTGATTCCAGTTTGGAGCTACTATGTTACTTTGAATATCCTTTTTTTTTTTTTTAAAGATTTTATTTATTTGACAGAGAGAGCAGAAGTAGGCAGAGAGGCAGGCAGAGAGAGAGAGGAGGAAGCAGGCTCCCTGCTGAGCAGAGAGCCCGATGTGGGGCTCAATCCCAGGACCCTGGGATCATGACCCAAGCTGAAGGCAAAAGCTTTAACCCACTGAGCCAGACAGGCACCCCAAATATTCTTTGTTTTTAAATACTGATAACTAATTGCCTTTATTTATTTATTTTTTATTATGATCAGTTAGCCATTGTATAATACATCATTAGTTTTTTATATAGTGTTCAGTGAGTCATTAGTTATGTATAACACCCAGTGCTTTGAATATCCTTAAATATATTTTTTTGGTGTACATATCTGTTGGACATATCTACTTGGAGATAAACAGCTGGGCTATAGCACATACATATGTTTAGCATTAGTAAAAAGTGCCAAAAAGTTTTCTGTGATGGTTGTACAAACTTACACCCCCATTAACAAATAGTATCTCAGTTACTCTACATCCTTGCCAAAATGAGGTGTGATCAGTTTTGTAACTGTGGCTATTATGGTAGGTATGGAGCACCAAGATGGAGTTTTTTGGGTTTTGTGGGTTTGTTTGTTTTTTTTTTAAGGTTTTGCTTATTTGAGAGAGAGAGGGAGAAAGAACATGTGAGCCAGCGTCGGCATGAGCTGGGAACGGGGTGCTCAGAAGAAGAGGGAGAAGCAAATTCCCCACCAAGCAGGGAGCCGACGGGGCTCCATCCTAGGACCCCGAGATCATGACTTGAGCCGAGGGCAGACGCCTAACTGACTGAGCCACACAGGAACCACAAGATATTCTGGTTTTAATTAGCTTTTTAAACTCACTGATTATGTTGAACATATTTGCATATACTTCTTGGTTCTTTGAATAGGCTTTTTTTGTGAAGTGCCTTGTTCAAGACATTTGCTCCTGTTACTCTTAGCTTGTCTTTTTCAAATAAGTTTGGAGGCGTTCTTTATATATCTGCATACAATTACTTTTTCATTACATGCATTATAAATATCTTCTTTTATAGTATGGTTTACTTTCTCACTATCTTAATGATTGATGTCTTTAGATGAACAGAAGTTCCAAGTTTTAATGTAATGGAATTTATCCATCTTTTCCTTTAGGAGAACAGCTTTATGTGTTCCTATCCCTATGGGCTTTATTTATGTGTGTTATTTTCTAGAGGTTTTATTGTTTTATCTGACATTTACACATGTGATTTACCTGGAATCTTTTTTTTCATCCGTAGTAGTGCATGCATCAGCATATATTTCTTTTTATTTCTGAGTAGCATTCCATTGTATACATGTGCAGCTATCTATCCACTTGAGTTTTCTCCAGTTTGGGGCTGTTATGAATGACACTGCCATAAATACATTTGTACAAATCTTTTTATAGCCATGTTTTCGTTTCTTTTAGGTAAATACATAATAATAGAATTGGTAGTTCCTACTGTAGGTGTGAGTTTAATTTTTATTAGAAACTGTCAGTTTTCCAAAGTGGTTATAGCATTTAACATAGCTACCAACAATGTATGAGAGTTTCAGTTATTCCACAATTTTGTTAGTATTTGATGTTGTCAGTCTTTTTAATTTTAGCCATTGCAGTACGTGTGAAGTGATACCTCCTTGTGGTTTTATTTGCATATCCTAATCATAAACAACATTGAACTCTCTGCATGTGCTTAATTCTATATCTTTCTTTGGATATTTTTCTTGCCCATTTTTATTGTGTTGTTTATCTTTTTGTTACTAAATTGCAGGAGTTCTTTCTATAACCTGGAATAAAGCCAATTTTGAAAGTTTGGGAGATCTATTGTACAAAAGTGTGGATAAATTTAACACTCCTAAACTAAACTATAGACCTAAGTATAGTAAAGTTGCTACATTTGGTTGTGTTGTTTTTACCACATTTTTTTTTAATTTAAAGAGAAAGTCAGTTCTATGGCTTACCTATTATTCACTTTCATGATGTCTTTTGATAAGCAACAGTTTTCTTTTGTTTGGTTTTAATTTGGGTGCTGTCCATTTTTTTAAATTTATTTTTTTATTATTTTTAGGGGTTGCTTTCCATTTTAATTTGCTTTCTTTTCCTTTGTTTTCCTTTATGGTTACTGCTTTTTTTTTTTAACATTTTATTTATTTATTTGACAAAGAGAGAGATCACAAGTAGGCAGAGAGGCAGGCAGAGAGAGGTGGGGGTAAGCAGGCTCCCCACTGAGCAGAGTGACCAATGCGGGGCTTGATCCCAGGACTCTGGGATTATGACCTGAGCTGAAGGCAGAGGCTTTAACCCATTGAGCCAGCCAGGCACCTCTATGGTTACTGCTTTTTGAGTCCTAAGAAATCTTCCCCTGTATCAAGATCATAAAGATGCTTTCTTACATTTCCTTCTAGGAACTCTATACTTTAGTTCTAGAAGTCATTTGAATTAATTTTGTTTATGATGAGAGGTAGGGATTGAACTTCTGTTTTCCCATGCAATTATCTAGCTCTTTCACTACGAGTTCTTCACAAGAATTTCCTTTCCCCATTGAATTGCTTGACGTCTATGTGGTAAATGAGTCAGACACATATAGGTGTGTTTATTTGGGGGCTCTGTTCTGTCTCATTGATCTGCTTGGTTATCTTGAAGCCAAAACACGTCCCTGACTACAACTTTATAGTAGTGCTTCTCTTCCCAATTTGCTCTTTTTCAACATTTTCCTTTATTTTCAATCTTTTGCATTTCCATGAAAAATTTAGAAGCAGCTTATAAAATTCAACCAAAAAAGCCTGCTTAGAATATGATTGAGATTTCATTCATTCTGTTGATCAATTTGAGGAGAATTAACTCTTAACAGTCAATATTAATCTTCCATTTTATGGGCTTAATATATTGTTGGATTTAATTTGCACTTCTTTAATTTCTCTTAGCAATATTTTGTAGTATAAAAGGTGTAACATATTCCTCTTTAAAATTGTTTCTAAGTGCTTTGTTGTTGGGTGGATTTTTTTGATGCTGTTGTTACAAAGGATACTTTTCTAGTTTTGGACTCTTGATTCAGCCAATACAATTCAAGGTGAATTACAGTTAAGATAACCCCGGGTGGATGAAATTATCAAGAGCTACTTCAGAAAAGAACAATCTGTCATAGAGAGAACCACTTGTACAGAGACATGTGGGTCACATAAATAATCAAGTTTTATGGTTAGTGAGTCACAAAGTCAGAAGAGATTCTGCTGTAGGCTATCTCAGATTTCTGATGAGTGATTTAAAAATTTCTATACTTTTCTCCTTGATGGCTGAGGATGGCAGTTAGGATTTGGCATGAAAGTAGGGAGAGAAACAGTTAGATTTTGCTTTAATAACAGACAGTGGATTACAGTTGGGAAGGGTGGCAGAAAATTTATGTTCTCAATATAAATGTGTTTCATGTGTGAATGTGATACAAGGATAATTTAACATACAAAAATATGTAAATGTGACATACCACATTTGCAGAACAAAAGACCAAAATTCAGGATCATCTTAATTGATATAAAAACGGCATTTGGCAAAATTTGGTGAATGAAAGGAAATTACCTCAAGGTAGTAAAGTTCATATAAAAAAGTTCTCAGCTAACATTGTAATCAATGATGAAAAACTGAAAGCTTTTCCCTAAGATTAAGACAACCCAATTTCACCCTTCTGTTCAACATAATGCTAGGGGCTTTAGCCAGAGCAATTAGCCAGGAAAAAGAAAAGACATCCAAATTGGAAAGGAATAAGTAAAGTCATCTCTATTCTCAGCATGATCTTATTTGTAGAAAACGTTAAAGATTGCACACAATAAAACCTGTTAGAACTAATAAAGAAGTTTAACAAAGTTCCCAGACACAAAATCAGCACTCAGAAATCAGTTGTGTTTTTATACAGTAATGAACAATCGTAAAAGGAAATTTTTCTTTGAATCCACTTATCCTAACATTAAAAAAAGAATAAATTATGTAGGAATAAACCTAACCAAAGAGCTAAAAGATTTGTACACTGAAAACTATAAAACATTGCTGAAAGAAATTAAAGAAGACACAAATAAATGGAAAGTCATCCTGCTTTCATGGATTGGAAGTCTTAATATTGTTAAAATGCCCATACTACCCAAAGCCATCAATAGATTTGATGTACTCCCACCCTACAAAACCCCAATGGCATTTTTCTTTCAGAAATAGAAAAAATTCTAAAATTTGCATAGAATTTCAAAGGATCCACAACAAGCAGTCTTGATAAGGAAGTATAAAATTGAAAATCTCACACTTCATGATATCAAAATATATTACAAAGTTCCAGTAATCAATAGTATTATATGGTATAAGGACAGATAGAACAACGAAACAAAATACAGATCCTAGAAATAAACCCCGGCATATACAGTCAAATGATTTTTGACAGGGATGCCAAGAATAGAGAGAGCATAATCCCTTTAATAAATGGTGTTGGAAATACTGGATATCCACAGGCAATAGAATGAAGATGGATCCCTATCTTAACCATATAAAAATATTAACTTGACATGTATTAAAGATCTAACTGTAAGACATGAAACTATAAAAATCCTATAAAAATCATAGGAGATAATCTTCATGACCTCAAAATGGGCAATGATTTCTTGGATATGATACCACAAGCACAGGCAAAAAGAGATAAATGGGACCACATCAGACTTAAAAACTTCTGCACAGCAAAAGAAGCAGTCAGTAGAGTGTAAAGGTAATATATAGATTGGAAGAAAAATTTGCAAACCACTTATCAGATAAAGGATTAGTACCCAAAATACATAAAGAATTCTCACAACTCAATAACAAAACAAAACAACAAATATCTCGATTAAAAAACAGGCAAAGGACTGGAATAGACATGGCTCCAAAGAAAATACACAAATGGCCAACAAGCATAGGAAAAGATGTTTGATATCAATAACCATCAGGTAAATGCAAACAGGTGATATTACCTTACACCCATGAAGATGGCCACCATCAGCCTGGAAAATAACAAGTCTTTGCAAGCATGTGGAGAATTTGGAATCCTGTGCACTGTTGGTGTGATTATAAACTGGTGCAGTCACTATGGAGAGTCTTCAAAAATTAAAAATGAAACTCAGTGTGATCCCTCAATTCATCTTCAGTGCATTTATCCAAAAGAATTGAAAACAGGATCTTAAAGAGATACTGCACACCCATGTTCATTGCAGCATTATTCACAGTAGCTTAGAGGTCGAAACAGCCTACCTGTCCATCAGTGGGTGAGTGGATTAAGAAAATGAGCCATATACATACAGTGGAATGTTTTTCAGTCTTAAAAAGGAAAGAAACCTATCCTATTCTGCAACATGGTTGAAACTACAAGACATTAAATTAAGTGAAGTAAGTCAGCCACAAAAGGACAAATACTATATAATTGCGCTTACATGCAGTTTTAAAGTAATCAAACTCACAGAAACAGAAAGTAGAATGGTGGTTGCCGGGGCTGCTGGCAGGGGGACACAGGGAGTTGGTCAACGAATATAGAATTTCAGTCATGCAAGAAAAAAAAGTTCTAGAAATCTATTGTATCACACTGTGCATAGAGTTAACAACATACTATTCACATAAAATTGTTAAAAGATAAGTTCATGGTATGTGTTTTTTACTACAACTTTTTAAAAAGTGAAAAAGGAGACTTTGTTATTTTGGTTTAGTCTGACTTTTTTTTCTTAACGCTTAAGACATTTCCAGCTCTTTGCTTCAATGTGTTCTTTAAATGTACATTTTAAAGTAATATTTTTGTAATTTCATAGGAAGTTTCATAACTGGTGAATATATCTGTGCTCAAAACCATTACATATATTCTAACTATAACCAACAAAAACTGTGTAAGATGAATATGTAAATATACATTTCTTTTTTTTTTTTTTCCAATTTATTTATTTTCAGAAAAACAGTATTCATTATTTTTTCACCACACCCAGTGCTCCATGCAAGCTGTGCCCTCTATAATACCCACCACCTGGTACCCCAACCTCCCACCCCCCCTCCACTTCAAACCCCTCAGACTGTTTTTCAGAGTCCATAGTCTCTCATGGTTCATCTCCCCTTCCAATTTACCCAAAAGCACATACCCTCCCCAATGTCCATAACCTTCCCCCCTTCTCCCAACCCCCCTCCCCCCAACAACCCACAGTTTGTTTCGTGAGATTAAGAGTCACTTATGGTTTGTCTCCCTCCCTATCCCATCTTGTTTCATGGATTCTTCTCCTACCCACTTAAGCCCCCATGTTGCATTACCACTCCCTCATATCAGGGAGATCATATGATAGTTGTCTTTCTCCGCTTGTAAATATACATTTCTAATCATTTTAAGATTTTATTTATTTATTTGACAGACAGAGATCACAAGCAGGCAGAGAGAGACAGAGGGAAGCAGACTCCCTGCTGAGCAGAGAGCCCAATGCTGGGCTGGATCCCAGGATCCTGAGATCATGACCTGAACCAAAGGCAGAGGCTTAACCCAGTGAGCCACCCAGGTGCCCCTCTAATCATTTTAAAAACTACTATGAAATAGATCTTATAAAGTCATCATTGGTATCACTGATTTGGAGACCTTAATGTCCCTAAAAATTGAGCCTATGATAAGTTCAATTTCTAAAAATACTTTTAGCTTTTATAAACATATTTCTCTTATTGAATTTAAATGTATTTTTGCATGTGTCCTTTTATCCCATATCTCTTTATCATATGATCTCTCTGATATGAGGAATTTGAGAGGCTGGGCGGAGCATTATGGTGGTAGGGAGGGAAAAAATGAAACAAGATGACAAACCATAAGAGACTCTTAATCTCACAAAACAAACTGAGGGTTGCCAGGGGACATGGGGTATGGAGAGGGTGGCTGGGTTATGGACATGGGGGCGGATATGTACTATGGTGAGTGCTGTGAAATGTGAAGCCTGATGATTCATATACCTGTACCCCTGGGGCACATAATACATTATATGTTAATAAAAATAATTTAAAGAAATCTGACTAAGGAAACTTGAATTGATGCCTTTTTTTTTCTCTGTTAAGTTGTCCTATAGCAGATAGAGGCATCAAAACAAGCATTCCACTGATTTCTTTTTAAATGCGTTATAGCATCTAAGTATTTGTACTGTGTTCCAGGAGGCTTTAGAGCTAACGTCTTCTATACCTGATTTTCCTGTCTTTTCTTGTCTTTATACTTTATACCAAAGACAGTTTTGAGGAACATAAGCCACAAAATGGAAGAGTGAGTAGTTTGGCACAAAGGAGAGAGATGGGCAGTGGAACTTCTTTGCTTCGGTGGCAGACAGTGTGTCGTGGACAGGAGGGGTCGGGGATTTACGATCCCAGTACATGTATTTTTGTGTATATAAGTATATTTATAGGTCTTAGGAATAAAATTAGTTGATGAATCTATTTTTCTAGCTTCCTCTTTGAGCATTAAAACATATCACTATCAAACTGTTGCAATTAAACACATAGTAAAAAGTAAAGTCTTGGTTGAAAGTAGACAAGGGAACCATGGGAATCATTTAAATGAAAGGGACTACACCTGTCTGGAATACTGAGCAATAAATATCTTAAAACAAGAGTAAAGAACAAGATAACAACTTTTTTAGGCTTTGAGGGCCCTACAATCTCTATTGCAACTCTCTGTCACAAAATGAAAACATCTATAGACAATATGTAAAGGAAGTAAAGCTTTATTTAACAACAACAACAACAAGAAGAAAAAAAGCAAGAAGCTGGTTTTGGCCTCCAGACATAGTTTGCAAACACTTGCCCGACAATTTCAGTAGTATCACCAAAAGCACCACCATAAAAATAAAAGGTAAACTCAGTTCCTTCCTCCATAATGTGAAAGAGCTGATTATGTCCCAAGGGCCTTCTAGCACTGACATTCTGAGACTTTGTGAAAGTTGACTCTCTCATCTGTTGTGGCAATTCATATAATGTCTGGCAAGATTGTAGCTGGTGCCCCTTGAACCAGCAAGTTAAACATACTGTGAAATGTACTCCTTTATTTCATAGGACTGTTATCATGATTTCTATTGAGTAATGTTCTCACAGAGCATCAGCAAAGGAGAAATGCAAAAGGTTCCCACTATTGTGCAGTGTTAGCAGAACATGGCTATTAAGGAACTTTGTCAGAAAAGACTGATGTCATGTATTAACCCAAATTGGGAAAACCATACACTCAGCTCCACATTTGGCCTAGCTGAATGATGTTACTTAGGTACCAAGCTGTTCCGTAAGTGCTGCTTTAAAAAGAAAATGGAATCAGGGGAGCTAGTGTATTCTTGTAGTCATTTTCAGTTATTCATTGTTTCATCTTACTCATCTTCACAAACTGACCCATTTCTAGCTTATTGCTGAGTCTTTTCCTATCTAATGCTTTAGTCTTCACTTAGGAAATTCTTAATATAAGCCCTCAGCACGACGGCAGACAACAAGAGCATCCTCCTGGCTAATCTCCTTCTGTGCTGTACATCTCTCCTGCGTGTACCTTATATGTAGCATTTTCTTCTTCAAGAACTTGTTTTGGCTTATCTCCTATTATTTAGAATCATTCTTTGTTGGGGCATCTGGCTGGCTCAGTCAGTTAAAGCATCTGCCTTTGGCTCAGGTCATGATCCCAGGGTCCTGGGATTGAGCCCCCGTGTTGGGCTCTCTGCTCAGCTTTTTCTTTTCCCTCTGCCCCTTCCCCTCTTCCTGCTCTCTCTCTCTCTCTCAAATAAAGTCTTTTAAAAATAATAAAAAATAAAATATTTTGTGTTTCATGGAGAACAGTTTCCATCACCACTCGTTTATGATTATCATATGTCTTTTTCCCCCTTTTTTTTTTTTTAAGGATTTTATTTATTTACTTGACAGATAGATCACAAGTAGGCAGAGAGGCAGGCAGAGAGAGGAAGGGAAGCAGGCTCCCTGCTGAGCAGAGAACCCGATGCGGGGCTCGATCCCAGAACCCCGGGACCATGACCTGAGCCGAAAGCAGAGGCTTTAACCCACTGAGCCACCCAGGCGCCCCTCCCCTTATTTTTGATGGTTCGGTTAACTTAACCTGTAACTCTCATCACTGTGGATTAAAGAGAAAAAGTTGTTTGTTTTTTTAAATAAAAACTCTGAACAGTGACATAAATGGGGCCTCCAGAATACCTCCCTACAACTTAATAGTTGCTTATCCTATTTACATTTCTAAGTAAACACAATTAAACCAAACTTGTCGGGAATAAATTTATATCCTAAAAAACAAGGGTAATGAACTATATATTTTATATATTACTGGGGACTGATATCTCTTAATTTAATAAACTCTGAAGCTATTTGAAGATAAATTAAAATCTCTACATGATTCAGTGACAAGAAGTTATTAGTGGTATAGCCCCGACGATCCCTTTTCTCTAATAACAAATTGATAAATTAGTATTCTTATTTATATAATAATCTCTCTGAGTTTATTGAATGTGATCAGTTCCCCACAGTCCATGAATACTGAAAGAACAGATAAAATCAAATTTCCATATCATAGAGTAAAAAATCTTTTGAGAAAGTACTGTTGAGAATAACAGCCTTCTATTCTACTAGAAGTTGGCTGTAACCAATAATAAACACTTCTATTTATTGTTTCCTACTTATCCCAGACATTTAATATATATTACCTCTTAAAATTCTCAAATAAACTTCTGATACAACTAGGTATCCATTAGGAACCTTGGTGTAGCTGGTACAGAAGATGTATTAAAAATTACTGAGATTTGGGAAAGCTGGGTGGTTCAGTCAGTTAAGCATCTGACTCTTGGTTTCAGGAGAGGTCATGAACTCAGGGTCCTGAGATCAAGCCCTGCTTGGGGCTCCACACTCAGCGGGGCCTCTGCTTGAGGCTCCCTCTGCCCTCAGTCATGGGTGCCCTCTCTCTCCCAAAATAAAGAAATCTTAAAAAAAAAAAAAAAAAAAAAAAAGAATGCTGGAACACTGAAAAGAACTAAAATAAAATAAAGTCAAATTCATTTATTTAAAAAAATAGGTTAATTGTCTACGGCCATACCACCCTGAACGCGCCCAATCTCGTCTGATCTCGGAAGCTAAGCAGGGTCGGGCCTGGTTATTTTTTTTCTTTTTAAATACTCCATTGGATATTCTAGGATTTTTGGATTTCCTTATACACTTTAGAATCTTTTGTAAATATATACATCATACTGTCATTTCAATTAGGGATTTTATTTAATATATAATTTGGGAGGTATTCTGTCTGCAGTCAATATATAAACATTTTACATATGTCTGTATGTGTGTATATATATATATCTTTATTAATTTCTTTGAACATTAATTTGTAAATATCTAAAACTAAGTCTTGTACATATCTTTAAATTATCTTTATTTTATTTTTCTGATATTGTTAGTGATATCCTTTCATTTTATTTTCTAATTTTTCATATATAATTGAATTTTGTATTTGTAGATTTAGTTTATTTTCTGAAATAATTAGGGCAAAATTAATACTATTTCTTGCAATAATTAGTATTATTTAAGTGGTTGCTAAAATTCACCATTAAAGCAATGTGAACCTTGAAAAAAAAATAAAATAGGTTTATTAGTTCACTTACTTGAAAAATCTAGAAGGAAGTCCCTGTTTAGTCAGTGTTTGATCCAGTGACTCACATGTGTCGCCAGAAACCATTCTCTTTTCTTCACTATTTTCTGCTTTCCTTGATGATAGCTTTACCCCTAGTCTGCCAATCCTCGTGGTGCTGTATGCTGTCTTGTACACTTCCAGTGGCAGAGAATGCTTCTTTCCTGGTGCTTCTCTCAAAAAACAAAGTTTCATTCCCCTCTTAAGCATCTCCTTTTGTCTCAGTGGCCCAAATTAAGCCATGTGCCTATCCCTGAACCAGTCACTTGGACAGGGGAATGGGCTTCATTCATTGCGTGAAGCCAATCTAGGGCCACCTTTCTTGTTGAGGGTGAGGTGAATACTTCCCAAAATGGGAGAAGGGCAGGAAATTGAGGCAAGCAAGGGAACATAGATATGTGACTAACAACCTGTCTCTACTACAACTCTTTCTTTCTTTAGATTCAAAATAACTCAAGCAAAAATAAGAAATAGGAGTAGTATTGTGTGTATGATATGTTCTAGGCAGGGGCTTAGTGTTTTAGATATATTTTTAGTCTTCAAAACCATCTTGAGAAATTAATGGAATTAATTCTTATTTAAAAGGAGTTTAGAAAGGTAAGGGGCACCTGTATGGTTCATTCGGTTAAGCCTTCGGCTCAGGTCCTGATTTTAGACTCCTGGGATTGAGCCCCACATCAGGCTCCCTGCCCAGTGCGGAGTCTGCTTCTCCCACTCCTTCTGCCCCTTCCCCCCGTTTGTGTACTCACTCTCAATCTTTCTCTCTCAAATAAATAAATATTAGAAAAAAAAGATTAAACAGATTTTTTAAAAAGATTAAAATTGCCCGAGGCCACATAGGTAATCAGACCTAGGTCAGTCTGACTTCAATATCCATGGTCTTTTCACGATGTCATACTATCTCCCTAATAAACCAAAAATTGACTATACAAACATATGAAGTATCATCTTAGAAATTTACCACTGATGAAGAATTCTAGAAGATAATCCATCCTGTTGTGGTTTAATGTACAGTATGCCTATATAGAAATAATCCTTGTTAAGACAGATTTACGAAAGGGAAATTAATATCTTGTTTTGCCCACTTTGAACACCCAGATCCTTCCCTCAGTGGTCAGGTATGTTACTCCATACTATATGCATAGAGTATGTCACTGTATACTATATGCACACATACATATATACATACATGCATACACATAGAAACATATGTATTATATATATGATTATTGTGTCTATCACAAATTCTAAGAGAGGCTCTTTAACTTGGCACTTAATGAAAATGGCAGGGGAATGAGTGAAAAGGAACAGACACTATCCTCTACAATAACTGACAGTTATTACTAAAAACTCTATCATCTGATGTCACTCTCTGGTTGTTGTTCACTTAATGGTAATAATCAAGTATTGTGCCTCGGGGAACCTTTCTGGCCCAGTCTGAATTATTTCCTAGGCCAGAAATGTCTCATACTCTGTCCCCCAGGGAGTTTACTTCTTGCTTCAGGGTTCTTACTGCTTGCATCTGCCCGAAGCTCAGGCTTTCAGTACTGAATCACAATTATTTAACTTTTATATAAGGCTTTGCTTCTCTACAGTATTCTGCAAGAAGCTGACTAGGGCTGTGGAATGGTGCAGCTTTCCTCCTTTACTTAAGATCATTCTGTGTCTTGAATAACTATAAGTTGGAAATAAATTTAAAATTTACTTTGATAATTTAATGATTTTAAGCAAGAAATTTCTCTAAGTCAGAAATATTTTGGGATTAACTAAGAGGCAATCAGATAAGCCTTCCTCTGTATCTTTGGCTGTGTCTCAGTATTTCGAAATAGCTGTAAGTCATTTGCTGTCTAGTACTTTACCTTTATTGTCTTGGCATCACTTTTCAGGCAATTTGTAATGCTGTTTAAGTGCTGTCTTTTCTTTATTATATTATGCATTTGTTATTTTACAATTTTATCTACCAGGGATTGCCTCTTTGCAAATCATTTTTAAAAAGATGCAGTTTTCAAGGCATTAGTGTTAGGGAAGCATCTATCAAAATGAGCTCAGTCTTAAATGGGCAAACTTTTATTGATGGAGTTTAAAGAATTTTATGGCATCCATCGGGTGCCATTGATAAGAAATGTAATATCCTTTTTTCAACACTATTTTAACATTTAGCAAGTATTTGAAAAGCATAGTTCTCACCATTGGAAAGGGACTAGGTAAGAAATGTTAAGATTAATGATAAAATGATTCTGGTCTTCATGGGAAGCTAAGAAGCTGCAAGAGGAGATACGTATACGTTGTTTACTCACTCATTCAAGCAATGTTTACTGAGGTGTTGCTATATGCTAGAACATGGTATGGTAGCCTCTGAAATTATAATATTGAGCAGCAGAGGCACAATTCTCTTCCTAGGGTTTACCGTTTGGGGCAGGGTTTAAGGGGTGAAGGAGGATTCACCAAAGAAGTAAGTTTAAAGAAGAAAAGGAGGCAGATGGAAAAATGCTGAATATGATCTAACTTGGGAAAGAAATGTTAGGATTTCACAGAACACTGAGGTTATGTCATAGGATGCTTTAAATCAAATTCCAGAAAAGCTCTTTCCATTTGAAAGCTATTCCAAAGCTTAAACAAAATGCTGTGTGGTTTCAAGACCAGAAGTCTGAATTGTTTCTAAAATAGGTCAACATATATCTAACAAAAGAATATTGGTTATATATATTATAATTATATATGAATATTGGTCCAAGGAATAACTTGAACTAAATATTGATTTCAAGTCCACTTAATTGGTATACCTATTAAAGTAGAGAAATTAATGGTTAATTTTGCTGTTTACTCTTGCTTTTATATGTTCAGAAAATTAAGTTAAACTTGACAGAGACTGTGTCAATAATCTTCCTAGTAATTGAATACATTTGATATTTTCTTTAAAAGAACAGAATAAAGAAATTATCTGACACCATTAAGATTATTTTTAAGCATATAGCTGTTGATTTTATAAATAGTCCACCTAAATTTTCCTAACACTGGATTTGTGAATAAGAGAAGTTGTTAGAGAAAGACCTGGCGAGTGTTTATTTTCCAGGTATTCTCCTTAAAGAAAAAGCTATTAAGTCTTCACCTCTAGAGTTGTTCTATTTAAGGAAGCCTGGATCCCTGGTGAAGAGGATTACAAAATTCAGGAAATGGCAATTAAAATGCTAATCCCTCTTGAAAAATTCTGGTTTAGAATCTGAGGCACTAATAGAGAAAGTGGGAATGATTGTTTTGAGAGAACATTCATTTAACTTTTTTTTAAAAAATGCAATTACACTCTACACTAACAAGGAAGAATAATCAAGCCTTCATGCAGCCTTTAATGCGATGTCAAGAATGAATGAACTGTTGAAGTTTAACACTATTCTAATATGGTTGTGACTGGTGGTCGATGACTCCTAAACTTTGGGAACTGTGGCTAGTGCTTCTAAAAATCTGAATTTTGGGGGCACCTGGGTGGCTCAGTCGGTTAAAGCCTCTGCCTTCGGCTCAGGTCATGATCCCAGGGTCCTGGGATTGAGCCCTGCATCAGGCTCTCTGCTCTGCAGGGAGCCTGCTTCCTCCTCTCTCTCTCTCTGCCTGCCTCTCTGCCTACTTGTGATCTCTGTCAAATAAATAAATAAAATCTTTAAAAAAAAATCTGAATTTTGGATCTCATTTAATTTTATTCAATTTAAAATGGATATGATTGAATTACTAGAAAATTTTAAATGTTTGAAACAACATAGGCATGTGAATCTTCTGTTTCGACTATAAATTTTATGAAATTTTAACACAGATCAAATATTTGAGATGTCCCACGAAATGTAAAATAACCAACATATTTTAAAGAATGAGGATGATAGAACTGTAAACTATTTTTACTATAATTTTGTAGTGATACATATTGGTATATTTTGGATATATTGGGCTAAGGAAAAAATACATTATTGAAATGACATTCACCTTTTTGTTGTTGTTACTTTTCCAAATGTGGCTACCAGAAAATTGAAAGTTACTATATCTCTTTTGGACCATGCTGATTTAAAGAGTTGCTCTAAGACATCACTGAAATTCATTCGATATGCAAAATGCAATCTGGTTCAGCAATTAAATCATATCAAAGACCATAGTTCTCCCCTCTCTTGCTCTACCATCAGTGACTTGTTATAAGCAGTCACTGCATCTGATAACTAATTTGATACCATTTACATTTTAAATTCATAATAGCTATAATCTTTTATTTGCTATTAGAAAAAATAAAATTTTGCATAAAATTTTACCCAGGGAAATCAGTGAGAAATTGCAACAGAGGCATTATATGATTTTGTTTGAGTATTATTTTGTGTTGGATAATACACAGTGTGAAGCACTTAAAGTACTTAAACTGTACCTGGGAAAGTTTATGGTATCTATTTTCTAATAGGTGTGTTCTTTTCATCTTTTGTTTTATCCTCACCTCAAACAAAATGGGCAGAAAGCAATGGCTGATGTGTAGTTCTTGCGGTTTTGTCCAGTATCTCCAGTAAGCAGTACATCATGATTATATCTCATTGTTCATCTGTCAATCCTTCTAGGAGGTGATTTCCTGTCCTTTCTGAGGAAGAAGAAAGATGAGATAAAACTCAAACAATTAGTGAAATTTTCATTAGATGCTGCTTCTGGTATGTCCTATCTCGAGAGTAAAAACTGTATACACAGGTAAGAAGAACATTTTTTGAACATTTTCTGGTTTTACCAATAGAATGCTAGAAAAATGACATATTTACTGCAATACAGCACTGATGTTCTTTCACAAAACTTACATATTTTCTTGTTGGATTTCATGTTTTGTGGGAAGCCTTCTTGGGTAGTTGTTTTTATATAGTTTACAGAAACATTTGTCTTTTGTCTTACTTGAGGTAGGTACACCTCATTAGACAATAAGCTACATCCTGATTAAAATCTTTTGTATTTTAATGATGAATGACATACTGATAAGATGTACCACAAGTTTGTCATGTAATCAGCTACAATCTTATAGCCAAACAAGACTCTTCATCTGCCCCCATTCTCATTTTGCAAAGAAATTACTTATAAAGTCATGGAAGAGCATAATAGTAAAACAATTCGTGACAGTGAATTGGCCAAGGGTAGAAGATACTAGCATAATAGCTGTTTCAAAGGAGATTTTAGAAAACTTTGTCCAGTTACATCAAGAGCAGTGACTTGGTTGTAATGTTTTTATAGATTATGGTTTTAGGTGCTTATAGCTGCAAATGTTCTTTACTGCTAAATGTCAGTACAACATAAGATGTCTTGCTGATTTCTTGAGAGATCCTAAATATGGCTAAGTGTATGTAAGCAAAAGGAAGTGGGGGCAGTGATGCAGTTTTTATTCACTGGAAATCGCATGTAATACTATTTAACATGGAGCAAAGTTCATTGTCAGGTTGAACTATTATGGACATGGTCTAAATTGGTTCAGTTATTGATGTATGTTTTCTCTGATGTGTTTCATTAAGCACGCTTTGATTTAACATTCTGGTAAAATTGTGTAATGTGTGATTATATAGCAGAAAAAAAGTACCTTCACCTGAAATGTATACTGATTTGATCTCAGTGTCAGTGGCATGTCCCATCTGCCCCACCCCAGCCCCTATCCCCTGCCTCCGTTTTCTAGTTGGGCCAAGAAAGAATTTAGAGCCCAGCTCTCGAGTAAACAAGAATTTAATAGCAGTGAAAGCAAAAGTAGACTCTTAAGGTGGACGAGTGGACAGACCTAGAGACCGCAACTGCACTAGGGGTTGGTGTGGTCTTTCTCTTTTATGCTTGCAAGGGTTATAGCTATTGTGGTTTCTGACTAGGGTAGTCTATGAAGGAGTTTTGGGCCCCATATGGCCCTTATCAGAGCTGTCATAGACCCATATTCTACTGCAAGGGGAATAGAGGATCAAGACCACAGTATAAATGTGTTCTCCTGAAGCTATAGGTCATTGTACGACAGCAGTTACAAGGAAGAGTACATGTGTGTGCCCCCAGAGTTTTTCCTGGCTGTTTGAAACTTGGTTTCCATCCTTTGTTAACAGTCAGAAAACACCTGTTACCTGCTCATGTCTGCCTACTTTATCAAATAGATTACTTAATCTTTCCAAAAAATTGTGCTGCATTTTCAATTTTATTCTAAAACTGAAATGATGGCTTCTGTTTCCACTATCACTCAGTGGTCACATATGAAACCCAAATGGTTTCATCATTTGGGTATAACACCCAATGCTCATCAAATCACATGCCCTCCTTAATGCCCATCACCTAATTATCTCATTCCTTCACCCACCTCCCCTTCAGTAAACCTTAGTTTGTTTCCCATAGTTAAGAGTCTCTCATGGTTTGTTTCCTTCTCTGATTTCTTCCCATTCAGTTTTCCCTCCTTTTCCTTATGGTCCTCTGCACTGTTTCTTCTATTCCACATATGAGTGAAACCATATGATAATTGTCTTTCTCCAATTTTTAAAAGATTTTTAAAAAGTATTTGATTTTGGACAAGAACTGAATTATCATTAATTTCATTAGAAGAAAGCAGTTTTTGTTAAAAGTAACAATGAAGGGTTTTATTCTTTATTTAGAGAAAATCTATAATTTTGGCTACTCGGGTGTTAAAGGTACTTTAGGCATCAAATTTCCTACTGTAGTTATTCACTTTGTCTCATTTTAAAAGATATATATATTTTATAAACAAATAATGTATCATTTGCCCCAGGGGTACAGGTCTGTGAACCGTCAGGCTTACATGCTTCGCTCACCATAGCACATACCCTCCCCAATGTCTATAATCTAACCACCTTCTTCACAGCCCCCTTTCCCTGGCAACCCTCAATTTGTTTTGTGAGAATAAGAGTCTCTTATGGTTTTTCTCCCTCCCGATCCCATCTTGTTTTATTTTTTTCTTCCCTACCCTCCAAAACCCCAACTTTGCCTCTCAAATTCCTCATATCAGGGAGATCATATGATAGTTGTCTTTCTCCAGTTGACTTATTTCGCGAAGCATAATACCCTCTAGTTCCATCCCCATCATCGCAAATAGCAAGATTCATTTCTTTTGATGGCTGCATAGTATTCCATTGTATATATATACCACATCTTCTTTATCCATTCATCTGTTGATGGACATCTAAGTTTTTTCCATAGTTTGGCTATTGTGGACATAGCTGCTGTAAACATTCGGGTGCACGTGCCCCTTTGGATCACTACATTTATATCTTTAGGGTAAATACCCAGTAGTGTGATTGCTGGGTCAACTTTTTGAGGAACCTGCATACTTTTTTCCAGAGTGACTGTACCAGCTTGCATTCCCACAGTGTAGGAGGGTTTTAGATTAAGCAAATGAAACAATCCCAGCAGTGTTTGAAAAAAATTAGTTTCACAGCAGATTTTAGGATGGAATGAGACAGTATGAGATTAAGGGCAGGAGGATCGATTAGGAGGCCAATTTAACAGTCCAGAAAAGGGTTAAGCTCCCAAACTCTGGCAGTAGCATATGGGCATGAGTATATGGGTTGGATGAGGGTAAAAAGAAATTTAAAAGAAACTTTTTTAAAAATAAAAATAAATATAAATATAAATATATATATTATATAAAATATATATATATATATATATATATATATATATATTTTAGACTGGTGAATAGAACAGAGCCACCGCCTTGATTTTGGGTATATTTTGGTCTCTTAGAAGAAACTACTTCCCAAAATTTTAAAGAAAGAAAAACTTATATATATACAAAAGTAAGGGTAAACATGATGAAGGGATGGAATATGACTATAAAGATGAAAATTTTTTAAAAAATCTAAAAAAAGGATTGATAAGATAAGTTGGTTGGAAAAAGTAAGAAAAAGAAAGTGGAGAGAATTTGCTCAGGCTGGAGACTAGAACAAAGCCCTGTGCTAGATTTAGGGTATATTTTGATCTATTAGAAGAAATTGAATCCCAAAACTTTTTAGAAGAAAAAACTATATATATATATATGTGTGTGTGTGTATATATACACACACACATACATATATATACCATATATATACATATATACCATATATATATACACAAAAAAATAATAAAGTTAAATACAATGAAGGATAAAATATAAACTATAATAATGAAGGTTTAAAAAGGTTTTTTAAGAAAGGTATTATTAAGATAAACTGTTTAAAAAACGTTAAAAGAGGGGCGCCTGGGTGGCTCAGTGGGTTAAGCCGCTGCGTTCGGCTCAGGTCATGATCTCAGGGTCCTGAGATCAAGTCCCGCATCGGGCTCTCTGCTCGGCGGGGAACCTGCTTCTCTCTCTCTCTCTCTCTCTCTCTCTCTCTGCCTGCCTCTCTGCCTACTTGTGATCTGCAATGTCTGCAACGGAGCAGACTTCTAAAAGTTCAGATTTTGTTCCACCGCTTGCCAGGAGCTGGCCCCTTCCCCCGCGGTCTATCTTCCCATGGCTTCAGATTCACTGCTTCAGATTCTAAAAGGTCCTACCTTTTAGAAAGTGGTCGATTTTCTGTTTCTAGAATTGCTGCTCTTTTTCTCTTTGATTTCCTGTTAGGTTTGTACGTGTTTGCAATGGTTTGATAACTGTCTAGCTGATCTCCTGCTACCTGATGTCATCTCAGCCTGCTACTCCTCCACCATCTTGGCTCCACTGTCTCCTTTTTCTCCAAACCATTAGACTATCTATAGCTTAAAGTTACAATGAATAAACAGCATTCAAACTTTTTAATTTTTTGTCAGTTACCAGTTCCAGTCTTTAATTTCTGTTGCAGTGTGGTTGAGGGAATTGTTTCAATTTCTTGCTACTTTTGTAGTGATTGCTTTTCTTACAAATGGATGCCTGTATTTTTTTTAAATGCGGTATCATCAGAATTAAAACCATTCTAAGTTGTATGACAGGTTTTAAAAACTTATCCTACTCACTGGATCATAACATTATCTGGTGTAATGTTAGTTTCCCGTTTTCCTTGTTAAGAACTATTACGCATTCACACATTTTTGAATGTTAACCCCTGCTTGAGCACATATCCTAGAAGGCTGTACTTACTCCTGTACCATTTGCCTGTGGGGAAGGTTCCTGATTGAATGTCTTAAACAGTATCACTGAGAGCAGGTTTAACAAATAGATTTCAGTGCCAGTTTTCAGTGATTGGCGGTGGCTTTCTTTGTTGTGTATTGAGAAGGATTCCAGGATCAGCAACAAAGAGCCCACTGATTGATCAGTCACATCTGTTAGTACCCTGATAAGCATTAACGCACAAGGCCCAAATTTGTCGTCCATGGCCTAGAATATTTTCTTTTTGTGTTTATTTTAATAAATGCTTTTCTTTTTTATATGATTGTCCTTATTAGCTATATATACCAATAATTTAATGCTTTCTGACCAACACTTCTGATTTCTTCTAAATTATGTGGTATTCTAATTTTCTCTGTTGATCCTGAGTAGCGGATGAATAATATGATACCTCTAGCCAGTGGTCTTTTGTTGCTCTTGAAATTTATGTAAATGCTCTTTTGGATGAATTCCTTTTCTTTTTCTTTGCATTTCAGTACCTCACCAATCTGTGAAAATAAAATATTCTTTGTATTGAATTTTTTATAGAAATGAATTGTGCCATAGAACCCTATTCCTATGTGTTATCCTATGAAACTGTTTCTGTAGTAGTAATAGTAATTGTAATGAATTTCAACTGATTTGTAGTTGAAAGATGCACTCAAGACATGTTACATATTTTTTCTTCTAGGAAATACCTAATATATAAATATAAATATATAGTATTCACTACAGTGAAAAGCATTTTTCCTCATTGGAAATGAGGAAATTTAAAATGCATTGTTTTAAAAATTGATTAATCTGAACACGATCAAATCTTGCAGTTTCCAAGTAGTAAAGAAAGGCACCCAGCTCTATTCTTGACATCCCCAAATGTTACTAAAAATAAATATATATCTATGAATTATGAAGTCTTTGTCCCACAGATCAAAGCAAAAATTTTTAATGTGCTTTAAATTTTAAATTTTATCCCGTTCAATGATTAGAAGTCCCTGGAATACAGTACTTGAAAATATTTCTAATTGTGTCTCCTCAAAATAGTATCTTAAGCTGGGGAGACACATTTTCTTTCTTCAACTTTGTTTTATTGTTTTGATTACTATGGGAAGAGCAGAGCAATGTTTTATGATAGATAAACAAGTATGACAGCTATAAAATGGAAACAAGTAATTGCATAAAGAAATGGCCTGCTTTTGGAAAATGTTCTTGTTGAAATTTCCATTTAACTTCCAGAAGGATTCTCTTGATACTCTAAGTTTCTAATTGGAACTATTTCTGTTTATAGCTAGTGAATTGCTGGATATTTTGTGTTTAGTTGTAATCAACTGCATTTTCTTTATAATTATTCTATAGACGAGTGTAAGATTTTTTTTCCTACTTGTACTTTATTTGAAGATTTGAGGCACACTGATAAACTTCAGGCTCTGTGTGTGTTTGCTTAAAATGATGTTACTAGATTGTTAGATGTCACTCTAGAAAAAGCATTAAACCGGATTAATTTTGGTGTTAAGTGGATTGAAGCTTGACATTACTCTAGATATAAGTGGAAATGGCATTTATGGTTTTATTGCTGAGGAATCGTACTGCAAGATTTCTTTTTATTTGGGTTTATTTCTGAAAGTTGGCTTTCTGCCGTGTTCCTTGGTGTCTGTGGAAAGTAAAGAAAGGATAAGCTTTTGATTGGTATGTATTTGTGTTAAAGACCAATCTGTGAGGAATTTTGGAAGTGTTTCTTAATTTCATGATATTCTGTGTTAAAACCAGAAAAGGTGTTTTTGGAGAAATGCTTGTAGAAAATGATTTTGTTTTCTAATTTTAAATATTGGACTGCTTTCTCTTTGTTTTTGGTCACTTTACTGCAGTGATGTTTTGTTGCTATGGAGTAAGGATAAAAACTTTGCAAATTAAAGTTCGTAAGATCAGATTGATTGTTTAATAAGGGTTTTGCTTATCCATTGAGAATGAAGATATTTCCAGCACTTCACTAATGTGAACAGTTGTCTTCTCTGTGCCAGGCTGATGTCAACAAGAATCATTCTCCCTGCCATCAGGTAGATGTAACACAGATAATAATTGTGCAAAAAGATAATCAATTTAGTGATAATTTGTGCAAAATGCCATGAGAGTAATATTAAGAGTGTCTAATATGACTTTCTAGTATGGGGGTTATGCTGGGAGTAATCAGGGCTATGGTGAGAGCCGTCCGTAATTCAGGAGATATACTGTTTGGGTGAGATTTGGTAGATGGATGTGTTACTGAATATTGCAGCTGAAGGAGAGCTGAAAGCAAAGTTAATAGGGGTTTTTCATAAGAGAGCAGGACTTAATCATGAAACTATAAAGAGTTCAGTATTATCAGATTGGGAAGTCCAAAGGACGGAACCAGGTAAACAGGGTCATTCTCACCAGGGGCCATTTAACTTGGCTAAACGGCAGGAGTATCTAGCTATACACTGGAATGATTTTAAGAAAGTCAAAATGCTATGTTTTTAACTAGAAAAGTAACTCGAAAATAATTTACAAAATCCTGAGAAATGAATCATCTTATGAAAAGGAGTAGGAATGGGACTGATTTTATTTTTAAATTTCATTAGAAAAACTGATTTAGGAAAGCTAAGACTATCCAGAAAAAAACAATAGTACATTTCACTGAAATATGTTCTAGAAAGAGGTTATTTGACCCAGGGATTTTTTTTTTTTTAAGATCTTATTTATTTGACAGAGAGACATCAAAAGTAGGCAGAGCAGCAGGCAGAGAGAAAAAGGGAAGCAGGCTCCCTGCTGAGCTGAGAGCCCAATGTGGGGCTCGATCCCAGGATCCTGAGATCATGACCTGAGCCGAAGGCAGAGGCTTAGCCCACTGAGCCACCCGGTGCCCCGACCCAGTGTTTTCTGAATAGCCTAAGGAATGTGTACTTTCTTTCTTTCTTTTTTTTTTTTTTAAGATTTTATTTATTTATTTGACAGAGAGAAATCACAAGTAGGCAGAGAGGCAGGCAGAGAGAAAGAGAGGGAAGCAGGCTGCCTGCCGAGCAGAGAGCCCGATGCGGGACTCGAGGACCCTGAGGACCCTGAGATCATGACCTGAGCCGAAGGCAGCGGCTTAACCCACTGAGCCACCCAGGCGACCCAGGAATGTGTACTTTCTAAGATAAATTTAAGTTGCTGCTTCTGTCTCCTTTTAATTTTTTTGTGATTTCATATTTTATGAAGCTAAAGGTTTGGGTATGATATTTTTTTTTAAAGATTTTATTTATTTATTTGTCAGAGAGAGAGGGAGAGAGAGCGAGCACAGGCAGACAGAGAGGCAGGCAGAGGCAGAGGGAGAAGCAGGCTCCCTGCCGAGCAAGGAGCCCGATGTGGGACTCGATCCCAGGACGCTGGGATCATGACCTGAGCCGAAGGCAGCTGCTTAACCAACTGAGCCACCCAGGCGTCCCGGTTTGGGTATGATATTAATCATCTACATTCTCCAGTGATTCTTGAAGGTTTCTCTCTCTTTTTTTTTTTTTTTCAAACTACAGCTGATAACCTAGCATTTCAGCTCTCCCTATGCTTTCAATATACAGAAAATGCCAAATTCTTGTGCCAAATGCATCCTCATATCATTTTTTAGAATTTCACCTTTTATATCTCTCACGAATTGCCCATTTATTCAGTATAAGCGACCTTTAGATCAATTTGCAGATTAAATAATTGCAGCCCAGAGATTACATGAAGGTGATCTAAACAGTGGCAGAGCCACTGCTAACTAGATCTTAGATGTGCTGACTTCATTCCAGCACATTCCCAGTCGTTTGAATGCAGGTGTTTTGCTCCATCTCATTCAAGTGTTTGTAATCCCAACAGCTGCCCTTCATCACTTACCGAAGACTAGGCATTGTGCTAATTACGTGCTGTAGATGCAATATGTGAGAATGGAAGCTTCCTGAGGGCAATGATTTTTACCCATAGTGTTCACTGTTGGATTTCAAAAGCCAGGAACAGTGCCAGGTACTTAATGGTAAATGAAGAAATCCTCAAAACAACAATAGGTATGATTGTTAGGCCCATTTTATACACGAGGAAACTTATGGTTAGGGAGGTTGATTATCTTGCCCAAGATGGTATGAAAAGAAAGTGACAGCTCCAAGATAGGGATCTTGGCACTCTGGTTTTAGAGCTCATACTCTGAATCACTGTCCTGAACTCAACTGCCTTCTGTAAGAAATGCATCTTCTGACCAATTAGGAGATTCAAGGAAGAAGGCCAGATGGGATTCTGAGCATGATGGCTCAGCTTATATTTAACATCTGGACTCTTTATGTTCATGAGTAAAAACAGAAGAGGATGTGGAAGCCTGTGATATATAATTTTAGAAAGATATACCAAGGTGTTTTTGTTATTTTTGATAAAGAGTTGCTGGAATGAACCAGCATTTTGTTATTGCCTCTCATTTAATTAGAACTTGAGAAATTATTTTTGTATTTTTTCATACACTATTGTTTAGATGCCCCCTTCTGCTTTATCCGTTAATTAAAAACACAGGATTAGCATAGAAATGTGATAATCTCTGTTAGTTGACTAAGCATTTATGACTGATTTTCTTGTTCCAACATTTGATTACAATTTTGAATATATTAAGCTGTAGTTTTATTTTTAGCCTCTAAACCAATTTTCCTACAGTACAGAAAAGGAGTGCTCAATAATTTCAAATATTTCAAAAATATGCAGTCCTTCTCTAACCTTTTTTTCCCCTACTGCAGTTTGGTATTTGCATATGCAATGTGATTATCATACAAAAGATAGCACAAAAGCACCTTTCTAAAAATTATCCTGGTACTTTATTCAGTGTCAGAATTTCCCATCACTAGTTTCATTGATTTTTAATTAAGGATTTTTTTCCTTAAAGTCACATGCCTGTTGCCAGGAATGAAAAAGGAGGTGTTCTCTTATATTTCAATCAATTGCCATGTTGGCTTGGGTTAATGTACGAGTATCTAGCTGCCTTCTTAGAAAACAAAAATGAGGGATTTGGGGGACAGGGTCAAAAGACAGATAGGTTTTGATTTATGGTTACTGGTAGGAAAGACAGAGCATATATAAGACACTGTGCAGGAATTTAGGGCCCTCCAGTAAGCATGAGAAATATGAGAATGAGAAGGGAGGGAGAGAAGGGAATAGCAGCACATTAAAGCTATTTCATAGTTTGGTTAGAGCTAGCTTTGTCCTATGTTACATAGGTATGATGGGGGAAATTGGCCTATATACTCTTCTCTATTATTTCTCACTTTCATTCCGTTAATTACAGTAAATACATTTCTGGTTCAGAATGTTAAACGTGAGCTTTTCCATTAAACTAATACGAATGTTTAGGTTACCGCTTTTTCTAAGGACCTCTTTGATGACAAAGAACAGAAACATCTTAAGCTAACTTAAGCAATAGGACATTTATTATAAGGAAATGGAATTTTCTCACAGAACTCAGGACAAGGAAACTTAGCCAACCTTGAGAGCCATTGGAATTAGGAACTGGGAAGTGTTCAGGGACCGAGGCAGTATCTCTTTCTTTTCCTCCATGTTCACTTGGTCTTTCATTATTTCCTCTTTTTCTCTCACTGCTTCATTTCCCTCTTGTTCTGAAGACTGCATTCCTCTGCCCCATTTGCAAAGGGCTCTCAAGTGACATTTGAATCAATATAACTTTCCAGGCCTAGCATCCGCGGATAACTAATTAGTCTTTGAGGTCTAACTTCAAATTCTTAGCAGAAAGAATTGATTGGCCTAGCTTATATTAGGTGTCTACCCCTGTTTTAATCAATAAGATGACTAGACAGAGGAGAGTATGCTGGACCATTGTTACATAGATTTTCAGAAGTCAATTCTGGTGTGGGAGGGCATGATTCTGAGAGGATGGAATATATATGAAGCAGGATCCCCAAAAAGGATATCATGCGTTCATCTAGTGCTTACTCTTTGGCAAGTACATCCACTATCTTATTTAGTCCTCATATTTCAATGAGAATGGTAGTACTTACCTCCATTTATAATAGAAATTGAGTCACACAAAAAAAGTACATAACTTGTCCAGTGTCATACAGCTGGTAAGAGGAAGAAGGTTTACTTCTAGATTGAGTTGATGACAAAGCTTGAGAATCTAAGCAAAACATTTTAAACTATTTGTTGGCTATATTTCTAGTTTCTCTTACAAAGCAAAATGTAAAACCATTTAATCAATACTGATTTAGAGAAAGCCTGTCACAGGTATAAAAGATTCCTTTACAGGCCTTATCTCTATATTTTCCTGGAATGATTCATTCCCCCATGGTCCATGGTGTCGGGCTGCCAGCTTGACTCTTTCCTGAAGTCGGTCCATGTAGTCTTTTTGAATCCTAGTTCCTACCGAGTCTAAGTAATAGACAGGAGATCACACTCAGAACTGTGGAATTGGGTTAGATTAGCCCAGAGATTTGGGTGACCACTGGTTGTATTCACGTTCTCAGGTCAGACCTGATTTATGCGAGAGTAGCTAGCTTTTTCTAATTAGTCTTGGTCAAATGGAAATTCTGGCCTCTAAGAAATCTGTTAGAATATGGATGACATAAAAACAAGCCTAACCTTCTCACTTGCAAATTGTTCCCAAGGCAGGGTCTGAGCAGTCAACATATGGACCTAGAAAACCCAAGCCTATGACATTTACCAGGCTTTGACTCACCTTGTTAATTTTGAGAATTACAGGACTTTGGGAGATTGCCCAATTTTTGTTGTCAAATACTGTTCATATATTAGATAGAGGGCACCATGAGGAACACTTTTGATTCTCAGGTTTCCTTTTTAAAGTGTTTCTATCCAATCAGACTGTCTCTCTCTGCATTGCCAGCTCTAATAGACTGGAAGGTTAGCATTTGTAGAGCCACTTAGCAGCTTCAGCATAGGGGTTAGGACCACAGATTTGACATTGGAATGTGTTTGAATCCTGGCTCGACACCATGTTAGTTGTGTGACTTTAGAACCCTCCCAACCTCCATCATGGCATTCCTTATAACCTTTCCCCTGCTTTATTTTTCATCAGTCCTTATCATGACCTGACATTTGTTTGTATCTACATATGTGTAAATGTGCTTGTATAAATATATGCATATGTATAAAAGTGATATATGTATAAAAGTGTGTGTATCTATCTGTCTATCTATCTTCTAAAATAGTGGTTTGCTTTTTGTCTGTCTCCCTCAACCAGAATGTAAATTTCATGAAGATACTGACTTTATTTTGTTCATTCCTCAATACAGAGAACAGTTACCAGCATCTAGTTGGCGATCAGTTAAAAAAATCATTGCGTTAGTGAATGAATGAAGTTACTTATTATGCTTTTGTTTCTTCCAATATAAAACCAAGAGGGTAATATTCTTTCTGACACACTGATTTGGATTAGAGAAGGCAACTGTGCTTGAGTACATAAGAAGTATTTCAAGGTTCTCCACTATGAAATATCCCCATAACATTTCAAGGGGACCATAACCTAACTAGAAAGACCACACATGTCCACACCATTGTAAAATTAAATTCATTTATCTAGTTAGCCAAGGATACAGAAACTTTTCAGGAAAAGGTGGCCATATAAAGAAAGAGCAAATGCAGGATATCTCTGATCATTTTACCATGGTCCCCAGACTTTCTAACAGTGTCCAAACAGGTTTGGACCTTGTTGAATCTAAGAAGCTCGTTTTCTTGCTAACATGGTAGTATGGACCATGTAATAAAACCATTTGGAGTATCTATACATCTGTGTGATTTGTTTAATATTTTAAACATTAGGCTAAGCATTTCTTATACCAAACTTCATGTCAACAAGGCCACCTCCTCACTCTAATTAAAGCCTGGATGTCTCTGGGCAGCTGATCTCTATCTCCAGCCCATAGCTCCACAGTTCCCCACCTTACTTCTGTTGCTCTTTCATCTGTGTGTTCCCAATCCTAGGTATGTTTGGACCAGGCACTCCTCTAGACACTGTAGCTGTGGTGGTATAGGGGAGGAAAACTAATGTGCCCTCTGATCTTCTAGGGTTTGCCTGAGACGCCCCTGTAATGAAAGGTTAACAGGGAAAAAACAGAAGTTAAGTAACATGTATGACTCCTGTGTACATGGGAGAGACCCCGAAAAACTAAGTAACTTCCCATGATGGCCCAAACCACTACCTTAATTACCAACTCCAGCTAAAGTCTAAAGAAGGTATGTAGAGGGAGGGAGGCCAGTTGTGGAAAGTTATCAGGCAAAGCAGTAAACCAGGGTAGGATTGTTATACAGATTTAAGGTAGTGTCTTCTCAATATATTGGTAAGAGTTTCTAGAGATTTAGAGTTCACCTTCTCTTCTTGGTACAGGGAGGGAGACAGTCTTATAAATGAGAGCTCCCTTGTAAATATCTCTTACAAAAGGGTAACTTATACTTAGTTGTAAAACTTCCTCTGTATCCACAGTCTCTAAAAAATAATCAGCTGAAAATAATCCTTATGCCAAAGAAGTGTATTTTGGGGTGACAAATTCTGCCTCCTTTCAATAGTGAATGAAACAAAGCCCTGCCCTTCTGAAGTTTACAAAAATGAGGGAAAGCAGACAATGCTTTTAAAAAGTAATAAGCAAGTAAATACAAAATATTTCGTGTGATGGTGAATGATATACTGAGTAACAAAATAGGATAAAAGGGAAAGGGAGGCTGGAGGGGACAGTATTTTATAGAGAAGACCTAGAAGAGATGAAGGAGTGAGCCATGTGAATTTCATTGAGAACTTTACTAGCAGTGGGGATAGCAAGGACAAAAAGGCCCTGAGATGGGAGCATGTAGGTGTGTCTAGAGAAGACCAACAAGGGAAATAGAAAATGAGCTTAGTTATTAGGTGGCCAGATCATGAAGACCTTGTAAGTCATAGAAAGGGCTTTTTGTCTTTACTCTGCATGACATGGGAGCTATTGAAAACTAACTTGGTCTGTCCCAAGTTTTTGAAAGATCTGTTGGAATTCTTTCTTTCTTTTTTTTTTTTTTAATAGATTGTAAGAGGGCAAGTACAGAAGTAAGACCAGTTAGAGAGTTTTTGAAATAATCTATATGAGAAACAAAGGGATTTGGACCAGGATGGCAGTGGTGGCGATATTGAGAAGTGGCCAGGTTCTGGGTGTATGTTGAAGGTAAAGCCATTAGGATTTACTAATACATTAGACTCTTTACAGAGAAAGAGAGTAAAAGATGACTTTACATTCTCACACAGACTTCAAAAAAATGGTCTTTCTGTATTTTCCTCATACATTCAGGTAGCTCTAAGACTCTCCAAGGCTTTATTTTCTCTAATTCTAATAATTCTAGCATCATTGCTTCAAACTGTAATGAGCCAAATAAAAGCACACCGTGTAATTCTGATTTTACTGGGAGCCTGCTATATGCGGAGAACTTTGCTAGGGCTAATGATACAGCTGAGACTGGGCAGACTCCCGCCACTTCTGGCATTTTCATTGTACCACATTCTTGAGTTATAATTCTTGTAATGGAATAAAGAAAGTGACCTTGAAATGAATGGCACTCAAAATCTCATCTGCAGGGTTCTTTTTGCATTTAAATTGAACATATGTTTTCTAAATAAGTTATAGATCATTAAGAATTGTACTTTGCAAATAGTATCCTAGTTTGCAGACCAATTGATTTAAAGGGATAAGTAAAATTAAATGTATGCATAGTTCATCATAATTTGTAGTGGGTCGTATTTTCCCTCAGAGGATCTGGGCTTCTGACTTGTCAATGATAATGATTATCTACTGAACTGAACAACTTGGTGTTGCAACTAGTGTTGTTAGTTAATAATGCCAGTGGAGCGTGCCTGATTGTTGGAGAAATAATGTCATCTGTGGAACTGAAGTGACGTGAAAGAGAAGATGTCATTCAATTGCTATTTTGTCTAGTAGACAAAAGGTCATTTCCTTCTAATGTAAAGTTATATATTATAGAATAAAATGACCTCTATTATATTAAATATTTATAAGATGGCCTGGAGAGAATAGTTACAGATTGTAATCTGGTACACTTACTTGTATTTCTTGTGGATAAATATTTTTACTGTGGAAAAGAAATACTGGACTATTTTGTATTCTTAGATTGATCTTTTAAGGCTGAACTTTTTTTCATTACACAGTCTGATTTGCTTTGTTTGGGGAAGAAATACTGCAGATTTTCTGTGAACATTTTTTATTGGGTACTTTTCATATCGTAGGAGTTTGATAAACATCTGAAATATGAATGAATAAATAAATAGATAAATTAATGAAAAAATAAAATAGGTCTTTTATCTGCTGTCCAGGGTACTGATTGAATGCCAATAGATGACTAAAGACTTTCTGGAAAAATAATCAGAATTTCAATGAAAATGTTCATTTTGCATTTTTATTTTTTTCTGGGTCATTTCTTTATAATGCATAAATGAAGAAAAAAATGATATCTTATGCAAACCTGGAAGTATTACACAAGCAGACCAAAATTCTTTGCCTGTTGTGCATTAGTATGAAAGTTTTAGGATGCTTAGGGCATTTTTTTGAATTGTTTGAATTCAAAACTTAGGGCATTGGTTTGAATTGTTTGATTATTTCAGAGTTTTATTGAGACAATATCACTGCTCTTGTCAGGATAGTTTCCTTCTCCAAGAGTCATGGAAGGTGACCACTACCCTGATTTAATCTGGTTCTCATCTAACAGTTGTTATTTGTTATATTGACCCTGTCCTATCTCAGACAATAACCGTGGCTTAAGCAAGCAGTAGTTTCTAACATGCCAGAAAGTATTGATTTTTAACATATACTTGGAAATAATTGGCAGTAAACAACAGATGTGTTATTATGTATTAGAGTGCTCAGTAGGCAAATATTTCATTTAGCCTCTTTCTCCCTTCCCTGCCCTCTGTCCATTCATTATGTAAATATCATGAGAGTGTGAATGTTATGGCTAGAACACTGCCAAGGTACTTAGTTCCTTACCATTTAAGCTCAAGTGAGTAACTTTAATTCTCAGTGAGTAATATTTTTCCCTTCATTCTTAGAATTCCCATAATGCCTCTTTAACATTAGGCTTCTATTTACTTACATAAATTAGTGAAGGAATAAAATAAAAATAATTGTATCTGCTGTTTGAGATTTTTTAGAACCCAAGGCAGGACATAACCATATGGCATGATAAACAATCTATAAACCTCTTTATAACCAAATGAAAATATAATTGGTATGTAATTTGAATTTTAGCCTTTTTTTAATCACATCATGCCATGTTATAAATTTTTAAGTATTATTTTTCCTTAATATATATCATGTGAAGGAAAATTGTAATTACAGTAATTATTATTTTCATGTGAAATTTATACTATGTACATGTCCTGCTAGAAACAGATTATTGGAGTTACTGTATTTTTGCTTTTATGATATCATATAAAATTGCCTGGTGAAATTTCTCATTTTATTCATAATTTCTAAAGCCCTTCTGTATACTACAGATTAAATCAGTCATAAACCATGTTTTGAATAGCCTTCTTTGTAAAAGGCCCTGTTTAGACATGTTCCCTACTCTCAAGAAAAATGAGAGAAGTAAGTTAAAGATAAAAAAATTCTTGATAATTTGATAAACAGTACATTGAGAGAGGGGAGTGAACAAAAAAGAAGAATAGGGTTCCTAAAGGCCTTTCATAATAGCAAGAAAAAATAGCAGTCAAAGTTGTAAGAGTCACCCAACAAATATTGGGGCAATTTATTGATTTCTTTTATGTGATTACCTATGTTAAAAATAAGATTAATCCCCAAGGGATTTCCTAACTGACATTTTACCATATTTAGCAGAACTTTAAAAGGTTTTGCTTTTTCCTATAACTTTCTTAAAGAATACTGTATCTGCTTTGTAAGCATCTGGGTGTTGAAAAGCAGTCACATGGCACATGTTCCATAATGTTTAACTGAAGTCATTAAATATTTACTTAAGCACTTTCTATTTGTCAAAGCACATGTTGGCATTTGAGATAAAATGCTGAGCAAAGCAGAAGGGGGTCTCTGTCCTCATGGAGCTTAAAGTCTAGTGAAAGAGACATACATTAACAGATAATCGTTCCAGAAATCACGCAAATGCAGAAAATGACCCCATCATAAGGCCATGGAAGACATCTCTGAAGAAGTGACATTTGAACTGAAAGTTAAGAAGTAACTAAGAGAAGGTGGAAAAGAGAGCAGTCAGTCAGTTGGGAGTGAGAATGGCCTTCCTAGGCAATGAAAGGCAAAGCATGGGTAGGTTAAATGTTGACTTGAGATGTGACTGGAGCAATAGCAGGGATCAGACCCTGTGGGTGCAGGCCAGATCCAGGAGGTTGGTCTTACCCCTTAGAACAATGAGAAACTACTATAGAGTTTTGAGTAGGCACCATTCAATTTCTCTTTCATGCAGATTACTCTAGCTGCAGTATGGAGACTGGACTGGAGGGAAGAGGGGGTAAAGATGAGGGAAGCTTTTAAGGGAGTTCAATGTCAAGTCTTTTGGGTTTCTGGCCTATGACACTGGGTGACAGTCTTTATTCATTGAGGAAACACAGGAAGAGGGATGGTCATGTTTTGGGGTTTTTTTCGTTGGGGGAAGTTGGGGATAACTTGTGGATGGAAATTATGAATTTATTTTGGTGCATGTTGAATAAGAAGTGCCTATAAAATACTTGTGAAGCAGTTGAGTAGGCAGTTGGATATTTGGAGCTAGAACTCAAGGGAAAGGTCTGACTTGGAGATAACAGTGTAGAAATTATGAAAGGAAAATGAATACATGAGTGAGTGACTCTCGGAAACTTTTAATTAATTATGAATCACTGAAAGAACTATTTGAGGATAAGAAACGAACATGGAAGACTATATCTATGATTTTCTGAACTCTAATGTATCTTAAAAGTAACAGTTCATTTTGCCTCTGGGTTTTTTAAATAAGGAGGCAATTTCAAAAATTACTTTTAACTTTGATGGCAATATCCAGTTTTGTCATTTCTGGTACCTTTCATCTAGTTTGATAGTACATTAACTCTAGAATAATATTTATTTAACTTATTTGCTTTACTTAAGAAATCATTGTGCTGTTAAATGCTTCCTTTAAAATCTTACATTACATCAGCCTTGACAACTTTATATTCCCACAAATAATAATGACAACTGGAGAGTAAAAGAGAAAAAATATATATTCATTGTATTCAGAAATATCCTGAATTTTGTATAAAGAAATTACCAGTAGGAACAAGGAATTTGTAAAAGCACCATTCATAGAAGGAAGCCTGTTTCCTTTGGAAAGTTTTCCTTTCTGGGAAGAAAATGAGGAGAATAACTGATTTTTCCTTCTTAAGAGTCTTCCTTCCTGGCCAGTAGAACTCACTATAACATGTAGAATAACAATGAGGTATGTGAACATGGAATTCAGCTTTGTACTAATCTCCAATGACTACAGTTTAACAGTAGCAACACTCAAAGTGTCTCTTGCTGTTTTTTTCCACATCTCAAGGCATATATATTTGCTTACCAAAAATAAAGACATTTCCCTAGTTTTTCAATGTTAAAAAACGAAGACAAAAATAATTATCGTGTGAAAAAAGAGTTTTTCTTAATATCCAGATTTCCCCCTTCCTCTGTTAAGAGAGGATTAGCAAAATCTGTCTCACAGCCCGTGGCTGTCTAGTTAAATTAAAATAAGAGATAGGAGAGGCTTTGGGAAAACTGAATGTCAATTCATATTATATGTAGTGCTAAATTACTGCTGTTAGGAGGAGGGGGGATTTGTTCCCGAAGACATATGAGAAGATGAAAAGAAAGATGAAGGAATAAGTATGCTGAAGATATCAATTAAAAAAAAATAAAAAGGGTTTGGATGAGGTATAAGCAGATGTTAATCATTATTCTGATTTTAGAATGTGGCTGCTCTGTGTGTCTGCAGCCAAGGACCTGCGTGTCACCTGGTGGTCTGAGGTAGAGCTTGCTGTGGGCAGCAGTGCCAGTCATCTTGGTGAGGCCTCCTAGGGCTGTGGCTCCAAAGCAGCTACTGAAATTGGTCACTCTGCCCAGGGCTATGTGAGTGAATATACCTTCTCTCTTATTTTCATATTTCCATTTCCTTTTTTAAAAGATTTTACTTATTTATTTGAGAGAGAAAAAGAGAAAGAGAGCACAAGTGAGAGTGTGTGAGTGGTGGGGGTAGGATCAGAGGAAGAGGGAGAAGCAGACTCCCCACTGATTGTGCAGCCTGATGTGGGGCTCAATCCCAAGACCTTGAGATCATGACCTGAGCCCAAATCAGTTGCTCAGCAGACTGAACCACCCAGGTGCCCCTCATATTTCCATTTTTAAGGCTTTAATTCTTTAGAAGAGAAACACTACAACGTAGCAAAAGGTTCACCCGATGTGTTTATGCCTGTTGGTTTTCCTTATGAGAAGGGAGAGAAATGAACTTTTCCTCCATCATCTTTATTAAAGCTCTGTTTTAGAGCTGAATTGTAACCATTTTATGAAACATTTGAGTACTGCTTAAGAAGGCATGTCTAACGCAGAAGGGCTACTGCAGTCTTACCAGCACAGGTTCCTACATCCTGTTCATCATGGTGCCGTTTGTCTGTACCCCACTGAAAAGAGCGGACAGCCAGCTTTCTGATCTGACATACCAGATACACTGCCTCTTTGATTCATCTGTCTTTCCTGATCCATCTGCCTGTTCTTCTTTCCCAATGCAAGGGAACATGGTGATGGTCTAGAATCCTCTACATTTTGAGGAGAGGTGGGAGTAGGCATCCATCCCTCCTGAATCTAAACCAGCCTGGTGCTGCCACAATCCGATGCCTGACTTCCACGATCACTCAGTCGACTATGGCAGAGTTCATCACTGAGCGGGGCTTGTTACATCACTGCTAGAATGAAAAGGGCTTCTCTCCTGCCTGATCTCAAACTACCCTAGGATCTTCTGCCTCTGTATCTATGACTTGAATGACTTGGACATATCAGTAGTCCTCAATGAAGTAGGAGGAAAAGATACAGAAAAAGTGTAAATTATATATATATATTTTCTTATTTCTTTTAACATTAAGAATCAAGGGAAATAGGGGTGCCTGGGTGGCTCAGTGGGTTAAGCCTCTGCCTTCAGCTCAGGTCATGATCCCAAGGTCCTGGGAATGAGCCAGCAGCAGGCTCTCTGCTCAGCAGGGAGCCTGCTTCCCCTCTCCCCACGCCTGCCTCTCTGCCTACTTGTGATCTCTGTCTGTCAAATAAATAAGATCTTTAAAAAAAAAAGAATCAAGGGAAACAGTATTTCAGGGCTCTTTTTACATCACATTATGAAAAGTTCTAAGAACCACTACTTTGAAACAGCATCTGTTGAAGGATACCTTTTTTTACCTCTTGGGGCAACACAAATTTACTTTAATTTTCCATTTGTAACTTCCCTTTGAGTTACTCAGTTCTGAAGTTGTTTAAATGTCATTGCTTTATATGTACATGCATGCACAGCAAAGGCTAAGAACCCCTTGAGGAGTGAAACTTTACTTATTTATGTTAAGGTCCTATTCCTACTGCCTGGCACAGTGTTGGGCACATAATACAACTGAGTAACCCATGCATCACAAAATGAAATATAAAGTTATTGTTGAGGAATCTTAATTTTTTATAGCACAGATTATATCTGACCTTTATAAATATTCTTTGATAATGATACCTATTAGAAAAAAGCAAATTTCCCTAATTTGTACCAAAGAGCACAATATACTCAAAATGGTACCTAATGTTAAATTATTTAATATGTAAGAGGCATGGTAAACAGTTAACAAATGAAACAAAACACCAAAGAGAAACATATGAATCAAAGACCTAAGAATGGCCTTTCTAAGACAGTGTTGCCCTTACCATTTCTAAGTGCATGTGGTAATGATGCTTAGTGCCAAAGGACAGTTTTGGAAGTGAAAGTCTGTTGTTTGTGCACAATGTGCCATTTCTAGGCAGCAGTGTGTGTTCACTTCCCTACCTGCTGTGTTAATGTCCCTCACTCTAAGGCATAAAGACTTGTCATAGAACTGATTCCTTAAACCATGTTTTTTGTAACTTACCATGAAGGCAAATTGTGAGCATGGTGTACCTGAACTAAGTTTAATATCAGTAATTTATTTCTTTTAAGGTTACTAACAGCTATCAGTTAATAATTTTTCATTTGTCACTTTTGAATTGGGCAACACAACAATCACTTGAATAGACAGAAGTAAATTTGAGTAAAGCAATACTCTGTAAATGACAATACTTTCTTCATTTTCCACATGCTAATACCAGGATCTCATTGCATATAAAGATTCCTCTAATTAATGTGTGCAAGGTTTGGATTTGGAACTTTTGAGGATAATAAAAAGATTAGACAAAAATGATCTGTGTTCTAGAACTTTCTCTTATGGCCAGATATTAAATATTTCACTTCCCAGATTATATGGTGTCCATCACAACTACTTACCTCTGATGCTGTAGCACAGAAGAGCTATTAAAAAAAAAAGTGTGAACAAAAGGGTGTGACTATGTTCCAATAAAATTTCATTTGCAAAAGCAGGCAGCAGACCAGATTTGTCCTGCCGGCCATGTTTTACTGACCCATCCTCTAGAAGAACTATAAACATTAAAAAAAGTTTTACAGCCCTCTTCTCAGCCTGTGTCTGATTTTCCTTTGAGAACTCAAATCCTACCCCCCCACGAGCTATCCCTCCCTCTCTGTGTCCCTGTTATCTGTTCTATATCTTCCTGTCTTCCAAAATGAATGTTCTGTGTCTTCATCTACATTGTTAGCTATCGATTTCCTTCCTTCCTTCCCTTCTTTACTCCTCCCTCCTTGCTACTTCCCTCTTACCAAATGAGCCAGTAGATACTTGCTGCTAATAATGATGGTCCTAACTATCCTTATAGGAGATATTATGAAAATAATTAATTATTTTACTTTTATTTCTCAGACCCTAGCAAAGTAGCCATTAAATATTTGTTTTTGATAATGAAGACCTTAATTTTTTTCCTAATAGTTTTTGTTTTGCTTTTTAATTTTGAACACATGAAACCAGGGAGACCAGGTAGGCAAAATATTTCACAGGCCTAAACTATAGTAGAGATGGAAAACAGATGTAAAATTAAATATTACTTAATGGATAAAATTCACATTGATTTATTTTATAATATAATTTTTTTCATTCACATTGATTTATTGATAGGAGTCTTTTATCTCAGATCCAAATTAATGCCAAATGTTTTCCAAGTAATACTATCATACATACTACCCAGCCTATGCAGTTTTAAGTACAAAGAGCTCACCTGGGCATAGCAAAGTAAGTAGCATATTAACAAGTTATCTCTACCTTTAGGGGTTTTTTAAGATTCATTTATAACAATTGTCTCATCCTTAGGGTTTTCAACCTGGAATTATGAAAACAGTCCTGATTATTTTTAAAGATCTCTATAAGTAAGCTTCTGTTAATACTTTATCAGACAGATTTTGTGGGGTGTGATTTGCCAGGAAAGACTCTGTTCTTTTGGAAGGATTAGAATTTTCAGCTTCCAGTGGCTTTTTGTGGTTGGTGATATTTTTATTCTTACATTTTGTAGTTAGATACTTTCTCTTTATAATTCAAAATTATAAAAATACATCTCACAAAAATATTACTTTAAATTCTTTCATTTTCTTCCTACTCACTCTTCCTCTCTTTTGCAAGCTATGTTGGTCTACTCTGTTCAAGGCATACTCTGTTCTGTTAGAGAACTCTAAAATGAATATGAAACTCCCATCCAAGATGTTGTTCATATAAACGGACATTTAAGACATGCACATGCAAGCAGGATAGAACCCGGAAAATTAATGAACTTTAAAAGAAGTCATAAGTAGCTTGAATTGGAGAAACATTCATCAGGTCAGATGAGTGCACAGGAGAGACAGGACCCTGTGTAAGTTTCAGTATATCTGCTCCCTTGGCTACCTCCGACCAATGGTACTGGTGTCCTGAAGAGGTCGCCACACTTCCAAAAATGCTTTTCACCTACACTAGAGAGCTGGAAACCTGTGAAATATGACTGTTGCCAGTTTTCCTAGCTGATAGATGTTGACAAACCATGTAACACTCCTGATTCCAGATATCAGTTATAATGGAGTTATTTTAGCAGTAGCCTTGATAAAAGCTTTGACTGCTCCTGTTGCTTCATAGATTTTCTCTTTGCCCTTTTTAAGGAGGACAGTCCATCAGATCATCAAAAACAAAATAACAGTGTCAATGGATTGCTTTATTTCTGTTTGCAAACATAATTTGATGATGTGTTATGTAAAATGTGAAGAAAGGAATCACTCTTCCCGTTCTAAAGCCTACCTGGTGAACTAAACCAAATCTGTATCCTTACTTGTTTAAAATGTTCCTATTCTGTTTTATTCTGAAAAACAAATGGATATTTACATTCTGCTTGTGCTGATGTCCTTGATTGTAGGCTGTTGCCGTATTTCAAGATAATTGTTACTGATGCTGCCTGTCTTCATACACATAAAACATTTGCATTGCATTTTGCCATTTGGGATGCCACTCTTTGTAAGTAAAGACAAACACATAGTTTGAGTGAAGACAAATGGCATCTTAAGCATGTTATTTTTTACTTCTTCCTGATGTGTAAATTAAAATTACTCAGCAATTCAGAATAAGGGCCAAAGTGAAGTGAATAATAAAAAATATTGTGTTTTTTTTAAAAAACAATAAAAATTTTATGTTTTTTAAAAATGTCAGAGAACAGAAAAAGAACAATTTCTAGGTTTATGAGAAAAGATTTAGCTATATTTAGCTACATGTATATTCTATCAATATACGTGTCAAAGCTCTTGGATAGGAAGCTATTGTAAGACAATTTGTCCCAATTGTTAGGTTTCCTTTTCATCTGCTATATGGGATTTTACCTTTATTTTAGGTACTTTGTTGATAATTCTAAGTTGTGGTATGCTAACTCCATTATGATCATAATGTTACAAATTCAGAAAGCTTCTCTTCCCTCTGGGATAATGTTCTGAATGTTCTAGAATACTAAAGATGACATGAAATGTTGCACCCATTTCTGTAACATTGGGTGTGATCATTGTATGCAATTCTATGGGTGGGAAGTGTCATTGTACAGTGTAATGATTCATATGTATTTTCAGTCCTCTACACACTATAGTTCTTCAGTTGCATTTCAAACAAGGAAAAGTCAAACTCTTATGAATCATAGGGACATTGTGGTACACTGTACTAAGGTGGGAGTAAGTGTACATCTGCTGTTGTGGATTTTTAATATAAATGGCGGTAAACCTTAGGCAAGGTGAGGTTCCTGGGAATCAGATTTTTATATGCCTGAATTTTTGTTGCAGGTAGCTATTTGTCTGACATCCTTTGTAGATAGTGAAATATGATAATAGCTCTGCCTCTTAGTCACTTAGCATGGGACTTTGCATGAAGGTAGTGATCTAAATATCTGTTCACTAAGTGATAATGTGATAATGTAAATAAAGGTAATCTTAAAATGCAGAACTATACAAATAGGTAATATTATTATCTTCATTGTATAGGATGACACCTAGAAGCTATTTTGTTGAAGTAAAAATAGAAAATCAAACTATTATGTATTTCTAGTAGAGTATATTTTTTTAATATACTCAAGTGTACCTGACATAGTTCTCATACCCATGAGGAACAGTTTAAATATTTTCTCTTTATTTTCTTAGTAACACTGCATTCACATTTGCCTTTTGGATTAGAAGCTGAGTCATCAGTTTGTGCTGCATTTAAAAATTAAAATTTAATTCTAAGATCAATAACTTCTAGACAAAAGAAGGTGAATTTACATTTTCATCACTTTTCCTTACAGCTAAAGAACATTTTAACTTGTTTGCTGAACATCTCAGTCGGTGTCTGACTACACTTGTGGGCTTATGGTAGCAGTGACAATGGCCAGAAACATTTCACAGGAACAGAAAACTAGGTGCTCGGCAGCTTTCTTTACCCTTGTTGCAATAATCAGTTAGAATTGAGAAACAAAATGCAGTGGGAAATTATCAGCAGTATTTCCCCTTCAGTAACTTGTGCTAAGACCAGTAATTCATAGGGAGTATGAACACTTTGTGTGCCAGTGAGATGGAAGAAGTTTTTCTTTAGGTGCCTATTAAATTCCTGAAAATCAGTTTGTGGATCCTTTTCCCTTCCTTTGAATTCAGAAGAGCATCAGTTGTTCTTAGAAATATAACACCTGTCAGCTGCAAGATTTTGTTTTATCCTTTCTTAGAAGAAAGACACTTTTGTTAGTGTTTTTCTTTGCTAGCTTCCCTGATGGACGGCAGCCTTAAATTGAAATCTCAAAACTATGACCCTGAGCCAATTACTTAACCTCTTGTGGAAGAAAAGCACTTATTAGGAAGAGAGAATAAGATTAGAAATCTAAGTTCTCCTTTTAAGACAGAAGTTCACTGCTAATCAGTAGGTAAAATCTCAAAGCAAATAATTTTTTTTTCAATAAACTTACTGTTCTTAAGTCCAAACACCCCAGAAGATAAAGATTTTGAATTATGGGCTGTACTTTTCTCTTGCATACATCAGAATTCTTTATATAATATAATGGATCCAAGTGATCTGTGAACCATTGTTTGGATAATTATATAGTCAAAAGTAATAGTCACTGTGAAAATTGTAATTTGAACATCTTAAAGTTTTACGTGAATTCTTTTACATAAATAAGTTTACTGGTTTTTCTTAGAGAAAAACACTTATATTTAAACACTGTGAAAACATCTACAATTAAATTCACTGTCTCTTCCTACTGCAATAAGATTTTTAAAAATAACATAACTTCGGTACATCTCCATCCCCCGGCCCCCCCGCCACCTCCCTGTGCCCAAATTTCATACCTAACACAGTCTTTAAAATTAGGATGATGATAGTACTTGATAGAATTTTTGTGAAGGTATGTTTAGCATAGTGCCTAGAATATTTTAATCACTCCATAAATACAAGCTAGTAGTAGTAGTAGTAGTATTGTTTCTGAAATGTTAAAGTAACAGACAAGAATTGAATTTTTTTTTAATCTCTTCATATATGTCTTCTGAAAACCTGATATTCCCGTGTTTTATATTATAAATCATCTCACGGAAGACTAGGAGGTTTAAGGTAATAGCATCCACATATTGTCCTTTAATATCCTTGTTCCTGAATTGGAAACACTTTTCAGGCATCACCTGACTCCTCCCAGAGTCATTGTCAGGATGAAACAGTGAGAACTGAGAGGGCTGCCTCCAGGGCTGACTCGTTCTTTACTTAGCACTGGGAACCTCATATCTATCATTATTTTTGCTTTCCTGATTCAGCCAGTAATTGGCTCAGTTCCAGAAACCATACTTTGGGTCTGAGAGACTCCCTAACCTTTATTGAATTCTCTATGGATAACTGCAGTTACGTGCTTGGAAATAATTGCTCTTGTTACCTTTGAAACACAGAAGAATGCCTCTAAATATTCCTGGTGTGGACTGGGATAGCTACTGAAGTCCAAAGGGCACTTCCTTTCTGCCCTCCCTTGCACCCCATCTTCGAGTCACCTGAGCTCCTGCTTCTGTGCACAGAGAGGTTGGGAGCCTGTGCTTTGCTATGCTTGCTTTATCTTCAAGCAGCCCAGCCCCCACTTCTCTTGGAAGGGCTAGAGCATACCCTTGATTTGCCTTCTGTTGACTCATTTACCTTTTCCATCATATGTGGAACCATCACACAGAATGTGTTTGGAAAAAAGAGTGTGAAATCTTGATGTCAGAGTGTGCCTATTAAAACCCACGCATGGATACCAGGAAATTTTTAAAAGTCAAACTAATTAGATAATTTTCAGTTTTAATAAGGGGATTGATTGATTAATGCATAAGAACTCGTTGCCTAGAACATTTCCCACAGCCCTGAACCTACAGTCAATAGAGAAAAACCTCCTGAAACCTAGTTTCTACTTTCTTTCATTTGCTTTGTGGCAATTTTCCAGTTGTTAATTGTGCCAAGCATTGCGCTAGGTACTGGCTGTTTCACGCCTTGTAATTATGTAGCTTATACTCAGGTAGGGGAGGCAGATAAAAAGGTAAAGAAACACATAATAAGGTATTCACTAGTGATAAATGCTTTAAAGGCAGTAACAGGATGCAGAAATGAGAATAAATAGTATGGAAGTGGGAAGAGAAATTGACTCACATTGGGAGTCAACAAAGGGTTGGAGAATTCTCCATTTTTGTGAGAACTGAAAGAGTTAGCTGTATGAAGACTGGGGGGAACAGCTTTCCAGGCTCTCTTTGAAAGGTCATGAGGTATCCACCAGCCAGCAGAAAACATGATAGGCTTTATCTTAGCTTTTCCAGAAATCATATAATTCCAAAACACAGGAACTTAACTAACTAACTGCTGCATTCTTACTTTGGGGAAGTTTCAAGATTATTTTTTACAATGCTTCAAGTAGTTATTGGCATTTATTATACACATTTTTGTCTAATCATGGATCACGTATTTCAGTATAGACATTTCTGGGAAACGAGAAGGCATTGTCACCCATTTGTATTGAATGCCAATACAAAAACCCAAATATAAATTATTTTAAGATTATCTATCTAGGGGGATGTTCTGTGCTACTGTTACATTAGAACACATAGTGATAAGTTGTATTTGTGTTGTATGTTGGTCATACCTAAAAAAAAGATTAATTTTAATCCATACAAAGCACACTTCAACTCTGCATTTTTATTTTTTAATATTTTTTAAAAGATTTTATTTATTTATTTGACAGAGAGAGATCACAGTAGACAGAGAGGCAGGCAGAGAGAGAGAGAGGGAAGCAGGCTCCCTGCTGAGCAGAGAGCCCGATGCAGGGCTCGATCCAAGGACCCTGAGATCATGACCTGAGCCGAAGGCAGCGGCTTAACCCACTGAGCCACCCAGGTGCTCCTGCATTTTTATTTTTAAAGATTATTGTTTTAAGAAATATATTCCTAATTAACTACATTAGGAGTTATGAAAGTAAAAATTTTCTTCATGGTTTTATGTTCAAACTTAATTTTTAAATTTCACTAGGGACCTCCTGCTATGAGGAGTAAGTCCGTGAAATCAATATATATGTTCTCCGCGTAACAATTGTTGTCTTTCAGAATAGTATTGAGATTCTGACGTATGTTCTTGATATTTTTTCCTCCTTCTCTCATTTTCAACGTTTGATTTTTACCTCTGGTATATAGAAACTAATAAGTACTATGTTAGAGTAATTCATCATTCACTGAAAAAATAAGTTCCCGCTGTGTACAAGGATCTACACTGTATGTCAAAGGTACAGATACTGAAATAATTCATGTGTCATACGAACGTATTATTTTTTCTTGAGTATACTGAATATATACTAGTATTAGGTGACTCTAATATAAGCAGATTGTTCCTCCATTCATTGTTGCTATAAATTTTTAATCACTTTATAACTCATCTGTCACTATGTTATGAAGGGTCATTGCCAGTAAGAAGAAATAACCATGTTTATACAGATCAGGCATTTTATCTTTTTTTTAACCCCAGCATTGCTTCATCTGTGTTTGGTTTTAACTTTTTCCCAGTTTTATTGAAAGTTATAAATCAGATATTTTATAAGCCTCTGATTTAGCATTTAAATTGCTCAACCCAGCAATTTAAAATGGCCCAGCCAACAGCAGGCAGCAGTGTTAAAGGTTAAGTGTATCCTAGCATGAACAAAGAACATATATTTCCTCAGACTTTCCTTCCCCACCCAATTATTCTTCACACAAATCGTTGTCATACCTTTTAGATACACAGATTTTTTCATGAGAGAAATACAGATAACTATTTCTTAATTACGAAGTGATATTTTTTCAGTGCTCAGGTCCTCCAAGTACATTCTGTAAGTGTAATCAAGAATTTTAGTCTGTTATTAATGTCTGTAACCACTTTAATTGTCATTCTTGTGGGCATAAGGCAAGTCCTCATCTAAATAAAGATTCCACCTTAAATGTGTTCAGTATCAATATGGGAGGTTGGACTGTTTTTTTCATCCTCATTAATAATGTGGTATTTCTAATTCATTTGTAGAAATTACTTAATCAAAATCAAGAAAATTGCAATTAGGATAGTTTGTCCCTATTTGGGTGTTTGCTGCTTTACAGCATACACTTTGTCATGTTCTTAGTCTCAAATGCAGGATGTTGAGTATGGATTGCAAGTAATATGAAGTGCACTACCATTCAGCAGTACCATGGGTTTATCAAGCCTAAATTTCTGTGGGTTCGTGGGTGGTAATGTACTTAATGAATTCACATAATATGCAAATAAAAAATGAGTCACGTTTTTATTTTAATAAGTGGGGTGTGCACTGGATATACTTTCTACCAATCCAAATGTAGTTTTGGTTTGGAAACTTTATAAAATGATTCTAAAGTATATATGGGAAAAATAAATATGCCACAGTAATGAAGAAAACATTGTAAGAGACAGACATAGAATTTTTTCTATTTATACGCTAAAACATTATATAAAATTATAGTAATTTTAAAAAATGTGTGAGCAGAGATATATGCAAAAATATTTGTGAAAATAGAATAGAATGTCAAGAGATAGACTAAAATGTAGGTAGAAATTTAGAATACAGTAAAAGCGATGTTTTAAATCCTAGGAAACACTTATTTTAGTAAGTGGTATTGGTATTGGTGGTAGGGCTGGAGTGAGGGCAGAGCAATACAGTTAAATTCTCACACCTCATCTCAGAACAAAATAAACTCCAGATGGAGAATCTTCATTAACAATTTGTTAAGGTTAAATAATAATTATTGGTGTAAAAATGAAATCCCACTAATCCGTACCTTAATACGCTCATTAACTATTCTAAAATCTTCCATACCCCATACATTTATTTGTTTTTTTCTCCTTCTGCTTAATCCTAAACATGATATGTTAAAGTTCTCTATTATTTAGTAATTTTATCAGGACCTCCTTGAATTTCTAAGCCTCTTGGCATTCTGTTTCATTGCTGTGTATTTCCATATACCAGTCAACCAATCACTGTTAAATAATGACCTGGAAAACTGGAGGAAAAGTTTTGAAATATATGTGATAAACTAAGTCTTAATATTCCATAACATATCAAGAGTTCTATAAAACAATAGAAAAGCAAATAGAAAATGAGTGGAGGATATGAACAAGCTTCTAATTTAGAACATGAACAGGTTAACTTCTAATTAACATTTGAAAATGAAATACAAATTTAAAACAGTGAAATGCCATTTTCTGTCATACTGATAAGGATTTTAAAATTTTTAATTCTTATTATTAGTAAGTAGAGAAAAACACATACTCTTATAAACTCCTGGAATAGGTATAAATTGATAGGTCTTTTGGACTAAAATTGTTAAAGTGTACTAAACTCCTGTAAGAATGGATGCCCTTTGACACAGCAATTCAACTTTTAATAATTTAACTCAAGGCAATAATCAAAGGATATGTCAAATATATATGTACACAGTTAACTCTTGAACAACATGTGTTTGAACTGAGCAGGTCTACTTACACTTACATGAGGGTTTTTTTGATAATACAGTCCTTTATACAGTATATAGTATAATACAGATAATATATATACTGTATATATTATACAGTATATAGTATAATACAGATAATACAGTATTTACAATACTGTAAATGTGTTTTCTCTTTCTTATGCTTTTCATAGTAACATTTTCTTTCCTCTCATCTATTTTAAGAATACGGTATGTAATACACTTAAAGCACAAAATACTTGTTAGTCAACTGTTCACATTATTGGTAAGGTTTCCAGTCAACAATATGCTTTTAATAACTCAGTTTTAGGGGAGTCAAGTATATATATGGATTTTTGGACAGAGCGGGGTGTCAGAGCCAGTAACCCCTGAGTTGTTCGAGGATCAACTCTAGTGTGTTTTTAGCTGTCTGTCATCATGGGTATAACAGCAAATTTTGGGAAACATCCAAAATATCAACATAGATGGAATCCTATTTTTATATTGATAGGCATAATCACAATACTAAATAATACATATGGTATGTCATTTTTATAAAAATAAATATTTCCTTCTCTGCATAAATACTTTAGAACACATAGCAAAATATTAATAATTGTATTTTTATAATTATAAATATTTTATATATGTAATAAATATATTATGTATAATTCAATATATTTGTAGTAAGTATAAATGTGATTTATTATAAATATAAGAATTGCATTTTAAGGGTTTTTTTTTTACATTTATACTTACATCTGATTTCAAAATGATTCAGAGAATAACTTATCTGTATCTTCTATTAGATATGTCCAATACCTATTTAATATGAACCCCTATGCTATTTAAGTTGTTCTAGCCACCACAGGAAAAATGTAAAAAGAAAAAGGTAAAATCGATTTTAACAATACAGTTCATTCATTCAGTATATGAAAAATTTCTCATTTCAACATGTAGTTAATGTGAAATTTGTTATTGGGGTATTTTACATTTTTGTCGTGTACATTTTCAAACTCCAGTATACATTTCATAGTTAGAGCACAGCCCCATTGTACCAGCCATGTTCCAGATGATCCCGTGGGGCTAGTAGTTGCTGTACTGCCCAGTGCACCATTAGACTGTTAAGCTCTCTGAGGACCAAGGGATCACTTTTATATCCCCAAAGCCTAATATAGTGCGTGCAATTCTGTAAGCACTTTTAATATTTGAATCTGCTTCCCCAGAGTTGTTTTTTGTTGTTGTTTGTTTTTTCGGCTTTTTTGTTTTTTGCTACTCCTAACTCAGTAGTTTCCCTTGCTGGGTTGTACTTTTCATTTACATGCCTGGCTCCTGCATTAAAGAGTATGCTCTCAAGATAGCAGCCATGTTTTATTCAGCTTTTTATCCCTGACATGGTAGACATACAATATGTTGATTAAAAGGAAGTTGAGGAAGAAGAGAAAACCATTTTTTTGTCAAAGAACTTTTTTCTAGTAAATCAGTCTCTCAAAATATTACATGTTAAATCTTACAAGGTCAAATTGCACTTAGCAATAGAAATTGAAAAACCTCAACTCCTGATTTATCTGGGCTTTAAATTATGCCATCCAAAATGGTTGATTGCTGATTTTCTTTTTGAAGATCAGTAGGGGTTAGAGATTCAGCAACCTTACTTAATATAACCTTGTGCCATGTTGAATAAATTTTACAGCTACAAAATTCTTCCCTGTCAATCCTAATAATCCCTTACTGTAACATAAGACTTTTCCCCTGTGATCCTCAGTGGAGACAGACAGCAGTTGGTCAGTATTAATTATGTAGTGAGCTTTCACTATAATGTTACTTACTATATTCTCCTTATTATACTTTATAATAAGTAATGTTATTCCTTATATTTTCCTTCAGCTTTCTTTTTCCAAATTATAGAACATTACTTTTTAAAAATTTACACCATGGAATTTTAAAAATACATTTTTCTAATAGACAAGATAATCACTAATGTGTTTATTGAGTTTGTGAGCTATCTTCCTCACATAAATGATGTTATAAATAACGCTAGTGAGTACTTTTAAGCTGTCAGTAATAATAACTGAACAGCCATCATATGCCAATATAGTATTAGTTGCTAAGAGCAAGAAAGTGTTTATAGCCTGATGTGCTCTTAGATAATAGTTTTATTTTAGGTAGGGGTCTAGGAATCATTGTTGAACCATGTAAACATCATGCATACTGCTTATTAGTCAGATGTGTAAATTAAAATAGTTTTGCTCTTAGACCCAATTCAGCTCCTGGCCTTGCTACTAGCCCAGCATCTCTAAATCTTTTCTCTCTTTCTTTTTTTTTCTTTTCAGTGTTCCAAGATTCATTTTTCATGCACCACACCCAGTGCTCCATGCAATATGTGCCCTCCTATAATACCCACCACCAGGCTTACACATCACCCCATCCCCCTCCCCGCAAAACCCCTCAGTTTGTTTCTCGGAGTCCGCAGTATCTCATGCTTCATCTCCCCCTCCAATTTTCCTGAATTCACTCTTCTTTTCCTTCTCCTAATGTCCTTCATTTATTCTTTATGCTCCACAAGTAAGTGAAACCATATGATAATTGACTTTCTCTGCTTGACTTATTTCACTCAGCATAATCTCCAGTCCCATCCACGTTGATACAAAAGTTGGGTATTCCTCCATTCTGATGGAGGCATAATATTCTATTGTATATCTGGACCCTATCTTCTTTACCCATTCGTCTGTTGAAGGGCATCTTGGCTCTTTCCACAGTTTGGAAGTTGTGGCCAATGCTGCTATGAACATTGGGGTACAGATGGCTCTTTCCACAGTCTAGCAATTGTGGCCATTGCTGCTATGAACATTGGGGTACCCTTCTTTTCACTACATATGTATCTTTGGGGTAAATACCCAGTGGTGCAATTGCTGGGTCATAGGGTAGCTCTATTTTTTGAGGAATCCCACACTGTTTTCCGAAGTGGCTACACCAACTTGCATTCCCACCAACAGTGTAGGAGGGTTCCCCTTTTTCCACATCCTCTCCAACACTTGTTGCTTCCTGTCTTGTTAATTTTGGCCATTCTGACTGGTGTAAGGTGGTATCTCAATGTGGTTTTTTATTTGAATCTCCCTGATGGCTAATGATGATGAACATTTTTTCATGTATCTGTTAGCCATTTATGTCTTCTTTGGAGACGTGTCTGTTCATGTCTTCTGCCCATTTTTTGACGTGATTATCTGTTTTTTGGGTGTTGAGTTTGTGAAGTCCTTTGTAGATCTTGGATATCAGCACTTTGTCTGTAGTGTCATTTGTGAATATCTTCTCCCATTCCTTGGGTTGCCTCTTTGTGTTGTTGACTGTTTCCTTTACTGTGCAGAAGCTTTTGATCTTGATGAAGTCCCAAAAGTTCATTTTCGCTTTTGTTTCCTTTGCATTTGGAGACATATCTTGAAAGAATTTGCTGTGGCTGATGTCAAAGAAGTTACTGCCTATGTTCTCCTCTAGGATTTTGATAGATTCCTGGCTCACATTGAAGTCTTTCATCTATTTCAAATTTGTCTTTGTGTATGGTGTGAGAGAATGGTCGAGTTTCACTCTTCTATACACAGCTGTCCAATTTTCCCAACACCATTTATTGAAGAGACTGTCCTTTTTCCACTGTATATTTTCTCCTGCTGTGTCAAAGTCAAACTCTCTGTCTTTGCAGATGAGATGATACTTTATATGGAAAACCCAAAAGACTCCACCCCCAAACTACTAGAACTCACACAGCAATTCAGTAATGTGGCAGAATACAAAATCAATGTACTGAAATCAGTTGCTTTCTTATACACTAACAATGAAAATATAGAAAGGGAAATTAGAGAATTGATTCCATTTACTATAGCACCAAGAGCCATAAGATACCTGGGAATAAACCTGATCAAAGAGGTAAAGGATCTGTACTCGAAGAACTACAGAACACTTATGAAAGAAACTGAAGGAGACACAAAAAGATGGAAGACCATTCCATGCTCTTGGATCAGAAGAATAAACATTGTTAAAATGTCTATACTGCCTAGAGCAATCTATACTTTCAATGCCATCTCGATCAAAATTCCACCAGCTTTCGAAGAGCTGAAACAAACAATCCTAAAGTTTATATGGAACCAGAAAAGACCCTGCATTGCTAAGGGAATGTTGAAAAAGAAAAACAAAACTGGGGCATCATGTTGCCTGATTTCAAGCTTTACTACAAAGCCATGATCACCAAGATAGCATGGTACTGGCACAAAAACAGACACATAGACCAGTGGAACAGAGTAGAGAGCCCAGAAATGGACCCTCAACTCTATGGTCAAATAATCTTTGATGATGCTTCTATCAATAGCACTTCACCTAGTAATTCTGCTGAACACAAAAACCCCTGAGAAAAGGGATATACAGGCTCTGTTCTGGCAGAGTGGACAATCTTTTTTGGAAGAAGGAACAGCGTATACATATGTTAATGAGACAACTGTACTTGTAAGGTATGTTCCTAGAAACAGTACACAAGAGGAATGATTCACATTGTCAGTGGGCATCAAGGACAACTTTGTAGGGTACATGACTCAGGGATAGAACCTTAATTTCCAAATGGAAGGTCACCAACAGTCTTTAACCAGTCAAGTTTTTCTTGTTAAATCATGAACTCCATATAGGCACAGACCTTGCATAGTTTATTCACCACTGTGAATAAAGCTGCTTCAGAGCAGCAGAGCCACTGCTTCAGAGCCTAGCATACTCATAGTGCTCCAGGAGGTATTGCTGAAGAAACCCATTGAGGACAGAAAAGAGCATACCAAGTAGAGAGGTAATAATCTACATTGGTTGTATGGGAAACCATAACTTGTGGGTGCTCTTGGAGCAAATCAGGAGAAGTAGAAGAATGGTTAGAGATAAAACTGAAGGGACAATAATGATAGGTAATATTTAATTAGTGCTAAAGCAACACACATTATTTAAGCACTTTCTATAAATATTAATTCATTTAATCCTCACAGACATTCTTGAAGTATGTGTTATTATCTCCCCCCCTTTTTTTTTCTTTAACAGATGAGAGCAGTGAGGTCCAGAGAAATAGTTTAACCTGCTGTCATGCAGAGGAGTTTTGGAACACATGATTGATTTTGAACAGGGGAAACAAGATGACATTTATTTTGGGCAATGAACAGGGACTCCCTGACTCACCAACATCTTACAGAAAAGGACACAATAGAGTCATTCTCCAAAATTATCCAGGACTCTCTCACTCCAAACCTGATTTACTCCCATTGCTTTATAAATTGTCCTTATTCCTCACCTTTTGGTCTCATTCCTTTGGCATTTTTTGTCCCATGGACTTTGGCTGACTTCTTGCTGTGGCTGGTGACTTCTGCCACAGGAAGGTGGGGTTCTTTCTTTATCTCTTTAATTTTATTTAAATTCAATTAATTCATATATAGTGTATTATTAGTTTCAGAGGTAGAGTTAAGTGATTCATCAGTTGCAGAAACACCCACTGTTCATTATATCACCTGTCCTCCTTAATGTCCATCACCCAATTTTCCCATCCTCCACCCACCTTCCCTCCAGCAACCCCCAGTTTGTTTCTTATAGTTAAGAGTCTCTTACGGTTTGTCTCCATGTCTGATTTCGTCTTCCTCTGTTTTGTTTCTTAAATTCCATACGTGAGTGAAATCATATGATAATTGTCTTTCTCTGATTGACTTATTTTGCTTAGTATAATACCTTCTAGTTCCACCCACATTGTTGCAAAAGGTAAGATTTCATTTCTTTGATGGCTGAGTAATATATATATATCTTATATATGTGTATATATACACATTTATAATATATATTATATATGTGTATATATATACACATACACACACATATATACACACATATATATGTATATATATATATATCTCACATCTTCTTTATTCATTCATCTGTCAGTGGGCTTATGGGCTCTTTCCATAGTTTAGGTGTTGTAGACATTGCTGCTATAGACATTGGGGTGTAGGTACCCCTTTGGATCAGTGTTTGTATCCATTGGTAAATACCCAGTATTGCAACTGCTGGGTCATAGGGCAGCTCTATTTTTAACTTTTTAAGGAAACTCCATACTGTTTTTCAGAGTGGCTGCACCCGTTTGCACTCCCACCAGCAATTAAGAGGGTTCCCCTGTCGGGGCGCCTGGGTGGCTCAGTGGGTTGGGCCGCTGCCTTCGGCTCGGGTCATGATCTCAGGGTCCTGGGATTGAGTCCCGCATCGGGCTCTCTGCTCAGCGGGGAGCCTGCTTCTCTCTCTCTCTCTCTGCCTGCCTCTCCATCTACTTGTGATTTCTCTCTGTCAAATAAATAAATAAATAAAAAGGAGAGGGTTCCCCTTTCTCTGCTCCTCACTAACACCTATTGTTTCCTGACTTGTTAATTTTAGCCATTCTGACTGGTGTGAGGTGGTGTCTCATTGTGGTTTTGATTTGTATTTCCCTGATGATGAGTGATATTGAGCTTTTTTTTAATGTGTCTGTTGGCCATTTGTTTGTCCTCTTTGAGAAATGTCTGTTCATGTTTTCTGCCCATTTCTTGACTGGATTATTTGTTTTTTGGGCGTTGAGTTTGCAAAGTTCTTTGTAGATCTTGGATACCAGCTGCAAGGTGAGTGTCTAATAAACAAGTCCTCTAAAGTTGAAAAGACAGTAAAGAAACTCTTTGTAAAATCCTCCTATACTAACTTGCTTCCTTCTACTTGGTCTGGGCTATCCCAGGTCTGTTCATGAGTCATATTTATACAAAATTGGATAGGAGATAACTTCAACTGTAGGAGATAAAATAAAAAAAATTAGTACACAGATATTTTTAAAAAGTGTTTTCATTGGTTTTTTTCTGTTTTGGAAATGTTTCTAAGTATGTGTGCATATCATATACAAAATAATTTTGGAATATTTCTCACAATTATTCTCTAGGCCATACTCTTTTGAAAGACAGTCTTGAGACTAATGATAGCAATTACATTTATTTAGCTAGTTACAACTTACAAATTATCTTCATGAACAGCTTCTCATTCGATCCTTACAGTAACCAAGGGAGATAATTATCACCATTTTATAGGTAAAAGAACAGAGATTTATTGAGGATACATGGGTTTCCAGAGGTTTATCTGTACTTCCTCATTTCAGATATGTCCTTTTTCCCTACAATACAAAATATATCCATGTTTTGTAAGTTTACTAAATCAAAACAGTATTTTATTAATGGTGGAAACACATGGGTTTCTAGTCCAAACTTCAAGTTAGTTATCTCTGTTGTATTTGTACAAACAAAGTCACCTCTCAACTCTGTGGTAAGTAATAAAGTTTCCTATAGCAGTCTTATGGTCATAAAAGAAATTTTGATATTGTTAATATAAAGTAAAGAAGCCTCATCCTAATTTAACACTGAAATAACAGGCTGTACAGTTTGTCTGTATAATCTAATGCTGTAACTTAAATATTCCTAAGTTGCTTAATATCTTTGAGAGGAAATTTTTTAACTGCATCTTAATTCTAACAGTGGCTTTTATAAATTGTGTACTTGGTTTGTTCAGTTGGGCCCTTACTAAACTCTCTGAGGGATGAAGGAGGAAACCTATAACCTAGAGCAAGTCATAAAGGGCCTCAGGATTTACTCATGGCTTTCAGAAGAAGAAAGGGGATATGCCAGAGGATGCTTTGTGTCTTCCTCAACACCATACCAATCAGTGTGCCCACACACCATGCACTCATTGACTCTCCCTTAACTTTCACTGAAGTTGTATACTTGTGCCATGATCGTTCCTGGCCAGCTTTCATGCCAGGCAGTTCCTTCTCTCTTGAAATGTCTCTAGAGCCTCTGCTATGGTACCAGTCTTGGTCTGGCTTTTAGGAATTTGGGAAAGTACAAAGAGGAGGGCAAGACTGGTTTCCAGTTATAGGGACGAGGGCCGTGAGGGGATTCCAAGATGGTGTTCAAGGTGAAATCCAGCTAATTAATCACAAACTGATGTGATGAACTTTCTATCCAGAGATGCCAAAAAGAAAACTAATGTCTGATGGAAAGATCTACAAATAGGGGTAGAAAGATCAGTGGTTAGAGTATGGTGAAAGACCCATAAAAGATAAGCACTTTTTGTAGTACCTCAGTGGCATCAGACCTGTGAGGAACGAATCAATTATGGACCCTAAAACCTATTTTTCAACCCTGCTCTAGTCTTTGGGGCTTGATCTCCCAGCCTTGATTCTACTCCTTTCTTAATGGACTTGGCCTCAAGCCACTGAACTTGGGAAGGGTAGCCTTTCCTGATTCCCCCTGAATACATTAACAGGCTACCTTCCAGTCTTAGCCCCTGACTAGTGCACTGATTGGGTTTTCCCAGTTTCCTACATCCCAGCCCAAGCCAGGAGACTTTCTGTCACATTGGACCTGGAGGGACTTCTGCCATGGGAAGTGTATGAGAGGATTTCAGATGTAGAGCTACAACAAAGGATGTGCAGGAAAAGCAGAGTGGGGAAAAGAGGAACAGCTATTCTACCTCTGAGCTTAAAAAAGAGGAAAATAATTTATCTCCTTAAAACGCTCATGGGATACTTGGAGGTCTTTGGGATGTTTTATAATTCATATTTCATTACCTTACATATTTCTTGTCATGGGCATTATCAAAGACAGTAATATTAGAAGACAAATTCAGTGAGACCAATGTCAGCTAAAAGCCTTAGACTTTGTTACTTTTTCCAGAACTTCTGTTTTTCTTGTTTGAAACACTATTAGGGCCTCCGAAATTCTTCACTTCTCTAGTTCTCCTACTCACTTTTATTATGCAGTCAGCTGTCCCTGAGTTTCCATCTGACGTTTCATAGGCTGGGGACTGTGAAGTCACTAACCCTCTCTTTGTGCTTAGGAGGCATTAGAGAAGTCCCAGAAAGAAGGGAGGACCTATTCTATGACATGTGCAGCATGAATGCCAAGGAAGGGTTTAACTCAAGAACTTCAGAGGAAGAATAGTTATAAATTGTTGACATGATAGAATAAAGGAGAGAGGAGAATCAAAGATTTTGAGACTGGATTATGTCATAGTTAGGGGCCCATGAAAATTCATGGACCAAGACAGATTTTGTGGGGAGGAACGATTTGACATTTGCTTTGGACTTGCTGAATTTGACATACTAGTGGAAGAGGAATGTAGAGGAGTCCTCCATGGGAGTACAAGATATAAAACTGGGATCTGCTGACCCCTGTGATCTTGAAAGCCGTGGGAGAGAATAAGATTGCCTAAGGAGAGGGAGGAGAAGGGGCAGCAGGCAAGAACAACATTTAAGGAATGGGAAGAAGAGCCATTGGAACAGAGGGTCCAAGTCTTTAATATTGTCTATCAAAATCTTCCTTGTCGCTCACAGACTCCATCCACACAGCACCACATCTCTAAAGGACAGGGCCCACGTTTTTACATCTCATTCTTTATAACTTAGAGACCTTGCTGAGGGATGGTTCCTATTGAACATTACCAAGAGAGCATTTTTAAGGAAATATAGTTTGTCACTTCATTTTCAGATGTCAGAAGTGGTTTTTACTTCATTTTATCCCCCACTAAGATTTAGAGGTGTTTTGGTTAAAGTAGCATAAATATTATAGTAACTATATGCCCTGTTCTGAAAGCAACCCCCCCAGTTTTCTCTTGGATATGATATGTTGACATGGGAACACACATTTTGCTGACATATTCTGAAGCTTAGTATTTTGATGAACTGACCTGGGAATAAGAATTGATCAAAAATTTCTCATTTTTACAATGGCTGAAGTTGGTATCAGTTAGGAAGATGGGCAGCCAATTAGCTGACAGCATCAGCACAGTGCTAGATAGATTGAAATAAAAAAAAAAATTGAATTGAGGAGAGAACACTGCTATCAATTACCAGCTGACTGGCAAGTATGTTATTGAGTCACATTGAAATAAAAGCCAAAACTTTTTTCTCTGACTCCCCCAAAAGCCTAAATTGCAGATAGCAATAGTACCTGGTAAGAAAAACAGTACTCTCTTATGTAATATGTAATATTCTTAGTTTTTTGTTACCAGCAGGGTAAGACTATTTTTATTCTGTGCACACAAAAGCCATATTCATATTACATAAAAAAGCAATGCATTATTTTAGTGACATTTGATAGTGATTCAAATAAAGCTTTAAATAGGAAAGAATGGGTTAGAGTAGAAGAGAATTTCACCTTTAGTAAAATAAAATCTCATTTCCCTTTTCATTATATTGGATAATTATACCAATACTACAAATAAAGAAATAGTACAGAATATATCCTTTCTAAAACATTATTAAAGTTGTCTTGAAATGGGCAACTTACCACATCATTAATCATAAGGTCCATCCATTTCTTGCTCATATTGACCAAACTCTTCATTTAAATCCCAGGGGAAGGAATTTAGCTGTCATTTTGTAAGAGTTTATGTGACCCGTGGTATTTTTACTAGGAACCCAAAAAACAGAAAAACAGTATTGTGAAAGACCTGTGTATTTTTTATTTTATTTATTTATTTTTAAGATTTTATTTATTTATTTGACAGAAAGAGACACAGTGAGAGAGGAACACAAGCAGGGGGAGTGGGAGAGGGAGAAGCAGGCTTCCCACCGAGCAGGGAGCCTGATGCAGGGCTCGACCCAGACCCTGGAATCATGACCTGAGCCAAAGGCAGACGCTTAACCGACTGAGCCACCCAGGTGCCCATAGTAGGTCTTTTTTAAATCATCATTGCAAAGCTATTGATGTTTGAGAGAACAAAAAAGAAAAAAATACTAAATACTAGAGCCTGTTGAGTTGATTTTGGTATTTGATTTTGCTTCTTATGAAAGTCTTAGGCTTCAAATGTGTTTTCCTTTAACACTGCTGCTAATGATAGGGTAATGTTAAAGTCTCCATCTTATAACTGAAGACATTAGGAATACACAGAATGGGCCTTTCTCAGTCTGAGTCATCGGATAATAGGGTCGAGTGTATTTTAAATTGTAAGAATTGGGAGGCAAGAGGTTGTTGTGTGGTGGACCTAGACATCCTCTTTTATGTAAGTGGAGAATTTGAGAGTAGAGCAGGAACCTCATAACTTATTATCCTTCAACTCAGAAGCAGTGCTTTTGAGACGCCAGCATTCATTGAGAAGCAGGAAATCTCAAAAGCAGAAGTCTTTTGAGACAATGAGAAGTCTTCTGAAGTGGAACTCTGGATCCATGCTCTGTGATAGTTCCTCCTCTTCCATATTTCTTGAGCATTTCGTGTTCAGAGAATGGAAAATTGTAGGAACTAGAAGCTACATGTGAGCAACTCTTAGGGTCTACTATCAAGTGTAGGATTGAGTGGAAGCCGAACTATATCAGCATCTCTAGAGGGCAAAAAGTTTGGTCTGTCTTGTGTTCCTAAACCAATGAATTCCACATGGCACTAGAGAGGATCTTTTTCCACTGTAAACAAAAATTTCATATGTTGAAAATATAAATTCACCTTCCTTTCTCTATTCTCTCACAAGCCATGTTAATATTCTATTTCATCAGGAGTGTCTCAAATATTTATTAGGAATAAAGAAAACTCTTGTAAGAGTTTCAAGTTATGATGAAGAACTTATACATAAAGGCAGCAGTTTTGGGTCCCCCCCCCCGCATTGGACTGACTGAAGGTTCACTAAACTGAGATATCATAGGAGGAACTGTAGGCCAACTGCAAATATCACCCATGCTCTAGGCATCACAGAGGACAGGGAAGCTTTTTGCCTTTTGTACCAGCTGGGACAAGCTAGATTATGCTTCAATAACGAACAACATGTGGATCTTAGAAACTTAAAATGCCTAAATTTATTTCTCACTACAGTCTATCATAGGTCAGAAAAATTGATCTGCTCATAATATGGGAAGGGACGCAGGAAGATGGAAAGTCTATTGCTTCTACAATCCCAGAGACAGAGAACTTGCCAAACCATGCACTGACTCTTAAAGCTACTTCCTAGAAGTGACAACACTTCTGCCCTGATTTCAGTGACTAAATCAAGTTACATAGCCATGCCTGAGTTCAGCATGGGGAGGATTGGACGATCTCCCTGCAGAGAGAGGCACCATGCACTTGTGCCAGATAAGAATACCACACCTGCAATTTTATCTGCTCTGCCAATGGGGTGTAGTTTTCAGAACAGTTTTGTTTGTTTACTGTGTTTTTAAAAACCACCAGCTTAAAAATATCTAGGTACATCAATGGGGAGAAGGCTTGGATTTCAGGACTTACTCTTTCCATTACGACTACCAGAGTACGGATCCCAAGGTCCTCTTTTCCCAGCTTATCAGCACCAGTGAATTTTCCATGCAGACTATCACCACCTCCCCCCAACACCATGGATATTTCATAGTAGCTTTGGGCTCAGGGGAAAATAGCATTCATAGTCATCTCTGTTAGGAGACTGAAGATGAGAGAAGGGCGCGATGAACTGCTGGAAATGCCTATTTCCCTTCTATTAGGTACTTAATGGGATTTGTCATTGGGAATTGCTTTTTACATGAGTTACAGAAAAAAATTAAAAATAAGTTGTCATTTAATATTTGAAATCTCATTCCACTTCTTCCTTTGCTTAATTCTAATAATCTGACCCCAGCTCCATTCTCCAGTGTTTTTATTATATAAGTTATATAGATGATGGGAGGGTATACTGTTTGATGGTTAGCCACTAAACAGGTATGGGAATTACAGAAACAAGGAGGCTTCAGTCTGGGAAGTTTTCACAGACAAAGTGGAATCTGACAGACTATGAAGCTTATTCTAAAAATTAAAATGGTAAAGTTACTTGAGGGAAATAATAAGAATGACATGCCATGCCTCCGTGGAACATTTCTTAAACAACTGTTGTATAACAGGCTCTGTTCAGGGTGTCAGAGGGCCAAAGAAGAGTAAGACATGATCTTCCCTTGGAAGAATTACAAACGGCACACCTAGCATGTGGTATGGTTTGGGGAAGCTTGGAGGGGGACTTACCCAAAGGCAAATTCAGCAAACAAAAGAGAGGATGGCCTGTAGAACAGGAAGAAAGGAAGCAGCAGGCCTCCCATGACTAATCAATATTGTATATACCTTAGCTCTGAGCTCCTTTTACATTTCATTTCGACCTCTTCTGGGAAGTGCTGTATTTTATATAAAAATGTGAGAAATATACAGAGGATTATAGATTGTATTCTAGTGGCAGATACTAAAGGAACCTGGAAATTTCATCTCTTCAGTGTTAGGGAAATGGATGGCCAGACAGTGACAAAACTGTCTTGTTTTTGTTTTTATCCTGTCACTAAAGGAGGGATGTGGTTACTGTATGACAAAGGCAACATCCTTGCATCCCTTCTGGCCACTCTAATTTAGGCAAGAACCCATCTATGTTGAGTGATCTCTTCCTGTTTCATTAAAAAGGAGTTTGGGGTCAATGAAAAATGCTAATAGCTCTGTCATGCTATTAAGTAACTTGGACAGTGCCAGTCAGCCCCTGCAGCAATCTCGGGAGCATCAGGAAGAGTTATATGAGGGAATAAGACATTGTGCTGCTTGAGCCAAATCCACTGTGGGGCACAAAGTAAAGAACTTGCTGTCTGCAATAAAAGTCTTGATTATAGACACATATACTGAGTAGTCCTCTTGCCAGCCTAAAAGATGGATGGTCTAATTAGTCTTGTGAGAACTGAGTTAAAGGACAAGCAAAAACATTTGAGGAAAACAGAGCCCTAACTAGGGTCCAGTATGAATAAGTGTTTTTTTTTGTTTTGTTTTGTTTTGTTTTTTAAAGATTTTATTTATTTATTTGAGAGAGAGAGAGACAGTGAGAGAGAGCACGAGCGAGGAGAAGGTCAGAGAGCGAAGCAGACTCCCCCATGGAGCTGGGAGCCCGATGCGGGACTCGATCCCGGGACTCCAGGATCACGCCCTGAGCCGAAGGCAGTCGTCCAACCAACTGAGCCACCCAGGCGTCCCTGAATAAGTGTTTTTTTAACCTGACCTGTATTTCATCTCAGACCTTTCCGCCAGCCAGACCTGAGCCCACACTTCCAAATTCAAAGGTCTCCTCTGCTCAGTATCACCTCCTCAGAGGCTTTGCTGTCAACCCCACTAAGGGTCTCCACCCACCTCACCCCTCTTACGCTCCATCCCCATAGCTGCTCTGTTTTTCCTAATAACCTATGTAACTATCCATGCTTGCATTACTTATCTTCTGGTTTATTATTTGTGTACCCAACTAACTTTATAAGCTGCACGGGGAAAGGAATTACTCTGCTTATTGCCATATCTCAGGTATGTGTTCATTGTCAAAACCCGTCTTCACCACAGAAGCATGTTTGGAGCCAACACATTTTCTCTGATGTTTTATATAGCTGAAAGTAGAGAACTCTCTGGACTCCAAATCCCTTCTTCCCTGCCTTTGTTTTTCCTCATATTCTTCATCCTACCATTTTTTTCATGATCATTGTTTTTATAGAAGTAAATGGCATGAACATATTGATCATTTTATGAGGCATATATGAACGTAGGTCCTTTGTCTCAGAGGCTGTGGGGATCCTTTATGAAGTACCCACTGGAAGATAGTAAACATGCATTATGGCTGTTGTGTTGGTACCTGTCACCAGTTATGGGGCCCTGGCTTCCTCAGGATCCCAGTGTTCCCTCATTCAGGAGGAGCTTTCAGTGAATCTGTCAGGGCCTTCCACTCTAAAGCCTGCAAACTGTGATGATGTACATCTGGCTGGTCTTTTCTCCCCCTCATTCATATCCTAAAAGTGAGAATATCTGAGATACAGATTTTGTATGTTTATTTGTTGTAGGGTTTGGTCTGGTTTGGTTTAGTTTTCCTGCTGCTGGGCTAACCAGAACATGAGTGTCTTTTAAGGATCTAGGCGATTTCCCTTCATTCTTGGGAGTTGCTAAGGGCCAGAGAACTAGGTTTGGACATACCAAGCACACAGTGTTCCTTTCAAGAACTTGCTGCCTCCATAGGGCCGGAAAGGAGGTATAACAAGTATGAAAATGAATGTGAATGCCTTTTGTATTGATTCTAATTCTAAATTCAGAAAATGGGAGACTATGAGAAGACATAGAGTATTTATAAGAGTTTCTCTTTAATTCTCCCCTCTGAGTCATTTTCAATTTGTAAAGAGACAAATGTTGCTTCCTCTCGCTCTCCAACCTCCTTTCTTGTTCTTTCAGGGGCTCAAGAAATCTGATTGGGATTATGTCCTTTGTTTCCTTTTCTTGATTGAAAACATAACAAAGTTTTTGTTGTTATGTTTCTTTAAGACAAGAGTATATGTTTGTGCTAATAATGTGTAAGGTGCTCAGCTATAGAAAACTTTAACTAACAAAATTCTTTTTCTTAGTTGTAAACTTAGTAATAGTTCCAGTGTTGCAAAGCAACTCTCTCCTTGAAGAAAATGCTCTCTTTGAAATCTCCAAGCTTAAAAATAGAAAAAAAAAAAATTCCATTGCAGAGTTTTACTACAATGACATGAAGAAGGAAACAGGATGTTTAAAGGAAATTTTTTCATGTCATTTTATGAAACTAAATTTACTTTCAAATTATGCGCTTCAGTGCTTTATGTTTGCATTACAAATGTTTCCTTGCCTGAGTTGTAAAAAATTCTCCCCACCCCTGCTTAAATCACTCATCTATGTTTTGCATTTACTTGGCATCAACTAATATCTTTCCATGGAGGCAGACTGGGAGGCAGCCTGATTGCTAGCAACATCAAACATTCAAAAGCAAAACAGTATTTTTCAGGGGATCTTTTATTCAAGTGTGGTAGAATACTCTGAGGTTATTCAGGGTTGAGATTTGTGGGAGAGAGGCTGTATATAGAGAATGTTGTTATGGGGGCTTTGTTATTGTCACAGTGATGTTGCAATTCTCAGGATATGCTAATATGTTTCCACTAGATTTTTTTTTTAAGGCCTTAAGTACATAAGCCAATGTTGAAACTATTTGGCTACCTAGAAAATAGACCTTACCATTTATAAACTCCTTGTTATTATGTTTAAAAAATAATAATCTCCTAGAACTTTGTATAAATAACAGAGAAATAAACTTAGGCGGTTTGCATCTTGGTATTTAGTTTTTAAGATATGTACAAATGGCATACCAGGCAGCAGTAAAGAAATATGTGAAATAAACATCCTTGACAAAATTAAGAGAATTTTTAAATACCTATTTCCCATTTTAATTATCTGATTTTAAACAACAAATGTGGAGGTCTGATAGTATTAGATACTTGTAGCAAAAATACCTTTAGGGGTGCCTGGGTGGCTGGGGTGCCTGGGTGGCTCAGTTGGTTAAGCAACTGCCTTCGCCTCAGGTCATGATCCTGGAGTGCCAGGATCAAGTTCCACATCAGGCTCCCCGCTCAGCTGGGAGTTTGCTCTTCCTCTGACCTCTCCACTCTCACACACACTCTCTCTCTCAAATAAATAAAATTAAAAAAAGCAAAACAAAACAAAAACCTTTAGTTTTTAGCACGTCCCTAGTGGTTTTCAAATAGCTGCTAGCCATGAAGTAGAGACAGAGAGCCAGCCCTTCCCTTTTCAGAAACACAAGCAGAGATCTCCTGATCTAATCCAGCTGGCAGTAGAGAGATTAAGTATGTGTATTCCACAGTTAACTGACGTGAGTAATATTATTGATTACTAATCTTTTCATGGTTATAGCTATATTTATTCAACTATGATATCTCTTTCATTATCATATTTGTTTTATTTGGCTTGTTCTTTAATTTTTGCATGCAGTAACACTTCCTTGTATGTCAGAATTCCTCAATTATGATTTTCTAACACTTATCCATGTATTCAACATGTATGAAGTGCCTGTGCTTTATAAGACATTCCATGCACCATATAATCATGCAGGCTTCACAGAAGACACAGAGTCCTTCCCAATCCACATGTCATAGATGAAGTACTAACAGAATGAACCACAGAGTTTAAAATGTTGCTCCATATGGCAAGTATGGCATTGGCACAACTTTACCTACCATGTTGTATGCATCATTATCTCAGAACTGATGGGTTGGGAGGAAGTCCAAAGGAAGTTAAACAAAAACAACAACAACAAAAAAGCAAAGGAGAGCCTTGGAAATGTATCAAGGGATTCAGTAATGTGATAAAGCAAAGATTAAAGGACAATAGGTTTTTTAAACACACCAAGAATTAAATTAAGAGATGAAAATGTTAGGGAAATAAATATATTATAAAAGACAGCTTTTAATCATAAAGATTGTTTATAAATCAATAAGTAAATAACACAATGGAAAAAATTAGTAAAGGCAACTGAAAAATGAGGAAGAAGCAATTTACCAAAAAATGATTATACAAATACCCCATCCCTAAAAAAATGGAAAAAATTTGAATTTGACATATTTATGTATATAACAAAAATTTGACGTTTGAAAAATGTTAAAATCCATTGGTCATAAAGAAATATAAATTCAGAATAAATAAGCTATCATTTCTCTCCTGCAGAGTGTTAGGAATTAGAAAGAATGCTATGAATCAGTGTGGTTGAGGAAGTGGGAAAGCTGACATGCATGTGCAGCTGGTGGGGGGTATAAATAGCAAAGCCTCTTTGGGCAGTAACTTGAGAATGTCTTTGAAACTCGGCACATTTGCGTATACTTTATCCTAGATATTTCACTTCTAGGAATATATTGTGTGAAACTAACTACAGATGTGCAAAGACATGTGTGTGACCAGGTGTTCATTGCAACATTATTCATGGTAACCAAAAAAGAAGGGGAAATCTGGAAAAATAAACTAAAATATCCAATGATCAAGTGTTAGGTATACCAATTAAATTATGCCCATTGATGGAACACAAATGCTGACATTATAAATCCTGTGCTATAAGAATATTTGTAGCAGAAAATGTTCTCTGTGTATATTCTAGTTATAAAAGGCAGGAAAAACTTCAGAATCTACATGATACTGATCTTTGAAATATGTGTGTACACACAGACAGATCCTCTATAGAAAGAAAAAAATTATATATAGAAAGAGAAAGTACTAAGAAAACAGACCAAAATATTAAGAGTGATTCTTTAGTTAGATTCTTAAGTAATTTTTTCTTCTGATTTGCCATATTTGTTCCACTGAGCAATAACGTTTGTAATTAGGAAAAAAAATCATTTCTCCAATTACATATAATATCAGTCTTCTTCAATTATGTATTTGTTTGATTTTTTCCTTATGTCGTATGTATATATGGTTAGCCATAGTAAGGACATCTGTTGTAGCTAGGTACATTTAGGCATTATGGAATCTATATATAATAGCTCATTTACCTGGGATGCAATGATTTAACAATTCCATTTACCCAGAGAATGGTTAAGAATGAGAAATAATCTATGAAAGCTCTCTATACCCTAAATAAGTACCACCAAGTTACCTGCCTTATAATCCTGACACTCCAATATGGGAGTTTTCCTTTGGGGCATCTTTATTTTTACTTTAAGCATAAGTCTCATAGGTTTGGTTTTCAGGTACTCATAGATTTGAATCAGCAAATTAGGAAGGCCATGGGGAAAGGTAGAGACGAAGGAGAGAAGAAAGACACTTTAGAGAACGCACAAGACATATAAGAAAAAGGCAAAGTTTTTTTTTTTTAATTTTTTTCTAGTTTTTTAAATTACAGCTAGTTAACATACAGTGTAGTATTAGTTTAATGTCTACAATTTAGTGGTTCTACGCTTACATACACCAGGTTCTCATCACAACAAGTGCCCTTCACCTATTTCGCCCATCCCATCACTCATCTCCTGTCTGATAACCATCAGTTTGTCCTTAATAGTTAAGAGGCAAAGTTCTTTTTTTTTTTTTTTTAAGATTCTATTTATTTATTTTACAGAGAGAGATCACAAGTAGGCAGAGAGGCAGGCAGAGAGAGAGAGAGGAGGAAGCAGGCTCCCTGCTGAGCAGAGAGCCCGATGCGGGACTCAATCCCAGGACCCTGAGATCATGACCCGAGCCGAAGGCAGCGGCTTAACCCACTGAGCCACCCAGGTGCCCCAAGAGGCAAAGTTCTTAAAACAGCAGAGAGCATGTGAGAGGAAACCCGCTTGCAAGTCTCAGGAATCACGCTCTTACATCAGAGTTTAGCCACTGTTAGTCATAATGATTACCCTGAGTCCTTGGGGGCAGTAAGAGGTCATTTTTAGTCTGCTTAGGAATATAAAAAAGTGTGTGCTGCATTTTAGAAAAGTTTTTATTACATTTAGATGTTTTTCTCAAAGGGTAATTTAGCCCTTAGTTACTTGGGTGTTGTTCTGATATAAACAATCTATTTCCGAGGCCAAGCCAGTTAAAATGACTGGCTGTGTGTATATATTCTTTGTTGCTGCGTGTATATATTCTCACTGAGCAAAAGAGTCACCTGAAGCATGCTTTATGTTTGGGATCATAAAATACCAGCGTGTCAGTGAGTGTGAGAGTTGATCTTGGAGATGCTGGAGGTTAGAAATATGACAAAATAAGGATCTTCTAGATCTTAAAGATCCTTTTAGATTCATTTTAATCTAAGTTAATTATAATATTTAGGAAAGCAAACAGTTACCAAACTATATCTGCTTTCCCCATTGCTACCAATTATCACCTAACCAAGTTCAATCAGTCTTAGGTCAAAATAGTTTTTTCTTCCATATTAAAAACACTAAATGCAAAACGAGGTTATAAAAATTGTAACAGCTTCTTAATATCTAATCAGAATGTCTCTGTGACTGTAGGTGTAACTTCACTTAGAGATGATGAGAAAAGTCAAATTTGAGGCTTTCCTAAATATAAGGGCTCTACAAATGGCTCTTCTGCTTCTCCCTTCACTACTGTCCCAAAGAGCAAAGAAGACTAAAGTAGTTCACTTATAATGGGGATGAGAAAAAGAAAAGATAATATCCTGGGCATAAGATACCTCAAACCTTTGAATGCCTACAATGTTATCCCTTAGACTGAGGATCTGAGAGTTTAATGTCCCTCAAGCTGATAGACCTGATCAACTGGTCCTTCATTTCCTGTCACTCACCCCTGACTTCCTCTGAACTCACTTATTCCATGGAACCTCTCTTGCCCTGTGGCCTTTAAACATACTTTCACTTCCCTGGGAGCTTTCTACATCCATCTCACCTTTTTACTTCCTTCAGGTGCTAGATAGTCCTCATTTCCCTTAGCAATCAAGCCTTGTTTAGCTGCCTTTCTTACTATCCTATCACAGCACTTTCTCCACTGAATTGTGATTGTTTACTTTTTATCTGTCTACCCTGTAGACTTCTGAAACACTGCTCTGGAACATAAAATACTAAGTTCAGTTAATGAGGAAATAATAGTCAGCAAACAAATCCATAGAATAGCATGGAAAACTGATAGATGGTTCTTGAGAGAGGACATAGAACAGGAAGTTCACCCTTTTCAGGTCACAGAAGCCAATATATCTTTGAAGTGATTGTTGTTGGGTTAGTCCCTGTCATTAGTCTCCTCCTGGCATATAAATTTATTGAGAGGTCATTGAAAATGAAGTTTCATAGGTGTTTTCTGTACTATTATCAAAACAATCTGTAAATTATTTGTGACATTTTAAATGTTGGACCTTGAAGTAGAGCCCATTGCAAATTTCTCATCCTTAACTCTGAATCATCCAAACAGAATAGATTACAATTTAATTATAACTAAAAGATTTTAAGGTAATCAAAATGACATTTTATAAGCAGCTATTATACCGGAAATAAGTGATGGGTTCTATGAAATAGCAGTAGGCAAATATTTGTAAGAGCTTGTATCTTTGGCTAGTTATTTTTACCTTTGAAAGTAGAAAAATGGTCTAAAATGGCCCACAGCACAGAAAATTGTTATAATTCCCTACATGACACTCTCCTGCTGTGCTATAGTTTTTCTGGTGGAAGTTTCAAATTTTTTTGTTTTAAAATTTTTTTTTCTACATTTGTCTTCTCTGTTTTTGAGGGTTAAGGGTTATATTTTTTCCACAAACCACTTGAAACACAAGAACTAGAATCACAAGGTTAAATCCAGTCAAGTCGTGTTGGTGGGAAACTACTAAATTCAAATTAAAATTTGGGTTTTTTATTGTATATGTGATATATTGAATTATCAGCCCAAAGACCGTAATCAAGAAGAGAAAATGCAGAGGTGACTGAATTTACAAAATACAAGAGCAACAGACATACATTTACCCAGGATCCAAGATGAGTAAAATTTGCCAAGTTAGAAAACATGTCTAGGCTATGTAATTTCTATTTTGCTTTTCCTAGGGGGATTTGTTTTTCTTCGTTGATAAATTAGGGCATTTGTTGTATCAGAAATTATAAGAGAGTCACAATGACTGTGGTCAAAGCAAATCTGATATCATCTCAAAACGTGTTTCATATTTCTGATGTTTTAGACAGTCCTGTGGACATATGTACAGCCATTTGAAAAGATTTTCCAAGCCTTGTCCCATAATTAACTTGCAAAAGCAAATAACTACATTAATGTTAGCTCCTCAAAAATACGTCTTCAAGACTTGTGTTTTAGTCTGGTGCCTCCTGCTCTTAGGGAGAGTCAATTCAAGAATTGTCCATTTGTACAACATTTCTGAAACTTTTGGGCAACCATAATGGAAGATAAAGATCTTTTATTTTAGGAGATAAATGCTATTTCCACATGAGTTTAGCTCTAGGAAAAAACTTGCATGTACAGATGATTTTGTACATCACATAAGGAAAAGAGGCTGTGTAATCCCCATATTTTTCTTTCTGCCTTAGCTCCCAAAAATGAAGAATCAGAATCAATGCCAGAATATGATAAATCTGCTTTATCATCGGCTTCTTCTTCTGTTTACCATAGTCCACATTTTTCAGTCCCGTATCTGTGTTGTAACCTACCAGAAAAAGTCATCACTATAGCTACATTGTGCTCTATACTAGGAGGGTATGGGAAATAAATGTAGCCTGTGATCAACCCAAAGTTCCCACCCAAATTTTCATAAAGTCACCAGTAAGACTGGAGGTGGTGCCAGTACCATAAAGCCTTGAATATATTGAATATATATATATATATAATATATTATAAAGGAAGAATATAAGCCATTAATAAATATAACTGTTAGTTTTAATATAAATGCAGCTCTCTGGAAAAAGGATTGAGTTATTTATTGTCAGAAGAAAGTCAATATATGTCTCTGGTTTCTGTGTGTATAAAATACATAAAACAAATATAACTCAGACACATCCTGAATTCCAAACATTTGTCGAATAATTTCACTGTAAAACTATTTAGCATATGTATGCCTACCTTATACCATGGCTCTGTTTTCTGTTTAATTATCATGTTCAGGAAAGTACAGCCCTTTCAGTGGACTTGTAGAGCTGTGTCAAGGAGAGAAGTAAGAAACATGCAGTTTCATTTACTACTCTATTTTTTGTCATTTTAATGAAACGGAATTGTAAATTAAACCACTAGAATGTGCATTTTTGCAGATTTTATTTTATAGTATTGAACTTTCAGACATTTATGTTGTCTCTAAAAACAAATTAATAATGGATTAACAAAGTATACATTAAAAAGAGAAACAAAAATGTAGGAAGGTCACATAGCTTTATATGTGTATACAGCCAAACACAAATGATATATTCTTTAGAATTAGGAAGATTTGGGGACGTCTGGGTGGCTCAGTTGGTTGGACGACTGCCTTCGGCTCCGGTCATGATCCCGGAATCCCGGGATCGAGTCCCGCATCAGGCGCCCAGCTCCATGGGGAGTCTGCTTCTCCCTCTGACTTTCTCCTCGCTCATGTTCTTTCTCACTGTCTCTCTCTCAAATAAATAAATTAAAAAAAAAAAAGAATTAGGAAGATTTGTTAACTACTCAGTCAAAATGGAATTGAGCATGATGCCTTTTTAAAGACTTAATGAAGCAAATAAAATCCCATTATATTTTGTGGGTGCTGTTTCCCTAGTGAACTGTTAACTCCGAACTTCAGGGTTTTTTTAAAAAAAAAAAAAGGTTACTTCAAATATCCATTTGAGTTTTCATTAAAAATATCATTATAGTATGATTAATAAAATTACCTACCAAATGATATAGTAAAGTTTTCTGGGTGCATACATACATAGGGAGATATTCTAAGTGAGGGGATTTGGGGTGATACTTTTTCTTTTTGATTTTCTGTTATTGCTTGAATTCTTTATCAAAAACCTGTATTATTTCCCCCCAAACAATAAGAACATGCTAAAAATTGTTTATTTGCTGTATGGTTGCATTTTTAGTCATAAAGCATCCTACCATGTCAAGAATATCATATTTGGCTTTAAGGATCCAGAATAGGGTAGTGGAAAGAGTACCAGATTCACTTCTAACCCAACCTCTATCATGAACTTACTACATAACAAAATTACCTCCAACATTTAGGTAGTGCTGACTATGTGCCAGGATCAGTTTTAAGTCTTCCTTAAGGTGAGGTGGTTTATATTTTCCCAATTTCACAGATAAGGAAAATGAGGCCCATGAATGTACAGGTAGGAGTTAAGTGACAGAATTTGGATTCGAACCTAGATTCCAGAGTCCTTGGTTGTTTTTTTTTTTTCCAACGATTTTATTTATTTATTTGACAGAGAGGGATCACAAGTAGGCAGAGAGGCAGGCAGAGAGAGAGGAAGGGAAGCAGGCTCCCCACTGAGGAGAGAGCCCAATGCGGGACTCGATCCCAGGACCCTGAGATCATGACCCGAGCCGAAGGCAGCGGCTTAATACACTGAGCCACCCAGGCGCCCCCAGAGTCCTTGTTTTTAATCATTAGCAATATTCTGCCTCTCACCTTAGGAAAGCCACTTTGGAGCCTGCTTTCTCATTTCAAAAATTAAGGTATTGGCTCCAAAATGTTCTGGACACTTCACTTAGAAACAGCAGAAAGAATCGAGTAGCAGGGGAGCCGTGAGCGATCCTTCCCTGTTGAAGTTTCTTACAGACTTCAGCAGATGTTTTCTCTAGTCATTGTCTTACATTTAAGTGTATCTGAGGTTTGCAGAAACCAACAAGAGTGCAATTTAATATGACACATGTTTGAGGAAAGTGCAAACATCACATACTGCTGGAAGGGTGGACGCACCCAGTGCAAGAGTTTAATTCTGAGAAGTCTCCCAGGTGGAACAAAAAACAGATGTAACAGGTATTTTGCCATTATACATCTTTCATCAGGTGTCAGGAATAGCTATAACATTTATGAGCTTTGACCAGAAGTATGAAAACTGAAGGAATGGGAACAATCCTTCAGAGATTGTAGCATGTGTATCTTCCTGCTGGAGGATATGCCCAGCTCTGGGAATATTAAATGCAAGGTATAGAAGGTGAAATGCTTGACGAATTGATCTCTGGGTTCCAGTTTTTGGGGGAATATAGAATAAATAATTCAGAAATGGGAGTAGGAAAGAAATTTTTTTATTGTAAAGAAAGAAGAAGCAAACCCATACCTTTAAGGTAAAAATGGTAAAATCTGTGAGTTCAAGAATACAGGGAGAAGAAACAAGCTCTCATCCAATAGCCCTTAACCATTAACATTTAGATAAGGGAAAGAAAGAGGAGCATAGTTTAAGACAGTTTTTATGTACATTTACCTTAGACTTTAGAAAGTCATTTTCAAGATGTTTAGAGAAAGGAAAGTGTATTATTTCATACAAACTTAGTGTTTTAACACAGTACAAAATTATTTTCCTAATAGTTCTAAAGGTCGGAAGTTTGGAATAGGTCTCACAAGACTAAAATCAAGGTGTTACCAGGTCTGCTTTCCTTCTGGAATACTCCAGGGTAGAATTTGTTTCCTCGCCTTTGCCAGTATCTAGAGACTGCCTGTACTCCGTGGCCTTTGGCCCCCTTCTCCGTACTCAAAGTGTACCACTCCAACCTCTCATTGTCATGTTACCTTTTTCTGACCGACTCTACTGCTTCCTCCTTTTTAAAAAAAAAAAAAAAAAAAGATTTTATTTATTTGAGAGAGAGGGAGCACCCACATGTTCATGTGAGCAGAGGGGGTGGGGCAGAGGGAGAAAGAGAAGCAGGCTTCCTACCGAGCAGGGAGCCTGATGCAGGACCTGGTCCCAGGACCCTGAGATCATGACCAGAGCTGAAGACAGAGGCTTAAAACTGAGCCACCTAGCTTCCCCTTTACTGCCACCTTCTTATAAGAATGTTTGTGATTACATTGGGTCTGCCCAGATAATTCAGGATATTCTCCCATCTCAAAATCCCAAGCTCCCTTTGCCATGTAAGGTAACCTAGTCCTACATTGGGAGGATTAGAACATAGACATCTTTGGGAGTGGGGAGTAGCTAATTATTCAATCTACTGAGGCATCTTAAAATCCTAAAGGGGTAGAAAACTCAATAGAATGGGAGCCCTTTAAAACTGAAATTTTAAAATAATGGTGAAAGATCCTGAATTAGCTAGGAAAGCCTGACCTATGTGCTGCAACCACAAATAAATACTACATCTCAATGGCTTAATGTATAAATAGCATTGCTTGCTAGTGGAGAATCTGTGAGTGGTCCTGTGACTCAGTGACTCAGAGAGCCAGGGTGGTCTCCTCTTAGGAGTCTAACATCTTAGTACGTGCAACCACTTTTGCAAGGAGAGAGATCGATGGCTGTGTGGGAGCTTTTCACTGCCTTGGCCCCAAAGTGACGTATGTCACACATCCCTATGTCATATGGTCTACCTACCTGTAGGGAGGCTAAGAAGTGCAGTCTTCACGTGTTGAGGAATAAAAAAACCAGATACTGATGTGACTTAAGTAACTCTCGTGTTACTGCCTAGGATACTCCACTCTAGTGAGAAACTGTGAAAATAGCATCAGCAAGTTAAAAATTAAAATGAGCTGAGCCTATTGACAAATGTGCAGAGTAGTCCAAAAAAGAGATGGGTTTTTGGGTATTGGGTTTGTTTTTTTTTGTTTTTGTGCTTGTTTGTTTGTTTTGTTGTTGTTGTTTTTTGGGGGGTTTTTTGGATGGAGAGTGATGTTCAATTTAGGAAGAAAAGAGCCAGTATTTGGGAAAGATGTGATCATTTTAGCAAGTGGCAGGGCAACTAAGGAGAACACAGGAAGAAGGAGGACAGACATTGCTTAGAGGTCCTTGCAGTTCAGGAGTGATGAGGAAAACATAGCTCCTGGGATGGGTTTCCTGGCTATGCAGATCATAGCCCAGGGGGCAAACAAGCCTGCTAGTGAGATCTACAAACTGTGGAGGGTGATCGAAAGATCTCTGGTGAGTCGAAAAGGAATTAATGTGCCGGGTCTGCAGATACCATGTTGATTTTTCACAAGGATGAAAAGTAGATTCAGAAACCTTCATACCAGTGAGCTTGATGATACTCTTACCAAATTCTCAAATGGATTATTAAACAGATGGTAAATCCCAAGAAGGCAAAGTGATGTCAACAGAGCCAGTATGAGCTAATAAAACACTTCTTTCTGTTCATTTTTTTTTCCCCTGAGAGTGCAGATGCTGGTAGATGAGGGATAGTGTGGTTACATCTAGATTTCACTAGAGCCAAATCATGAAAATCCTTATGAGCTATTCTAAGAGATTTAGATGTTTTCTTGAGAGCAATTTGGACTCATTAAATAAGGTTGTGAAATGATTAGATTTGCCTTGTAGAAATACCACTATCTCCACAGTGCAGAAAACAGGCTGAAGGAGCCTAACACCAAGCAAGCTAGCAGATGACAGGTGATGGTGGGCTGAAATAAGGAGCTGCACTGTGAACAGACAGCAGCTAATGAATTTAAACAATCTTAAGTTGGTAAAATGGACAAGGTTTGTCATTAATAGAATGTAAGGGGAAATATGGGGTACAGTATCACACACAACACTCCTGACTATGACTTGAGCAACCCAGTGGATGGTGGTACCATTCCTTGTTAAGGGACCACAGGGGGACCCGGGAGGATCATGACCCGGGAGGATCAAACTTAGGTTGCTGTAGGGGATACAATGGAGATGTCCAGAGTCCTATAGGTAAGCTCCGGAACAAAGAAGGGATCTACAGACGAGATAAGGACTTAGGAGTCATGAGCTTGTAGATAACAGAGCCATAGGGGTGTATGAGATCATCCAGAGAGAGACTGTAGGTGGAAAAGAGGGTGCTTGGGACCAAACTTTGGGGAACATTGACATTTCAGGATTTCATAGGCAGAAGAGATCAAGAAGTTGTAGTTGAAGGCGGTCTGGTATCCTAGAAGCTAAAGGAAAATTTTCAGAGAGACCGCAATCAGTAATGTCAAGTGCTAAGAAAAGAGCCAGGTGTTAAGAGGCCAAGAAAGTGGCTCATGAGCTGGAGTGTGCATAGCAGATAGCCGCCGAAGACAAGAGCACTCCAATCAAGTGAGGGGTAAAGTCATGTTATAGTGCTGAGAAAGGAGACCAAAGGGGTAGAGATACGGAAGACAGAAATGGAAGGGTGCCCTCAGGTCAAGGGCAGTGTTTTTATGTTCAGATGGTAATGGAAAGAGTCACTGGAGAGGAGGGGGTAGAACAAACTTGGTAAGTAAGTAAACTGAGCAGAGACCCAGCCAGTTATATCCCCTAGGCCATTTAAGCAAAAAATGTCAGTATTTTGTAAAAAAAAAACTGCTAAGCTATGTGGATTTCCTACTGATTATGTTGTGATGAAGCTCAGGGTAGCCTCCTACTATCTCCACAAGCCAGTCAAGCCTGTGGAGTTACTATTTTTCAATGAACGAAAAATATATACACAATTATATTGAATTAAGTCCTTAGTAGCTTCTCAGAAACACTTGTGTTTTAAAATCTTCTGGCAGTTCAGCATTATACGAATTTTCTTAGTGACTATTTCTCTGAAAACACTTTAAAATGCAATTTGCTGCTGTGAACAGCAATAGGGGAAGGCTGTGAAATTTGCACTGTTCTAAATTCCATTCCCCTTGATCTGCTGTGCCTGGACTGTAATTTTTTTCAACCATTTATCTTCTGGTTGGACTTTTTGGCTGCCGTGTACATTGCTAGTGGTTTTATTTGATCACTGGCAACGAGCTCTGATATTCTTTTTCTGATATTGAGCATTTCAAGCAATTCCCTAATGAGTCTGCCTCTGTGCTCCAGTGCTGTTAACTTTGATACATTTCCTATTGTGAGAATAAGCTTCCAAAAATAATTGACTCATTTTCCTTAGGGAAAATTCCATTTTTATGGAATTTTATTATTTCTAAGTTGTAAATTTTAGTTTGCCTACCCAGAACTTCTCTGCTATAAATTGAGCTTCCCAGTTTAAGTAACATTTGAATACCAGAGACTTGGGGACTTGGATGCATTTATTTAGCGAACATGTATTGAGAAGTACTATGTCACATGGGCCTGGGTGTTGAGGTGCCAGACTCGTAAGAGGCTCTGCACAGAGCAGGCATTTAAGACCAAGTCAGACAAGTAAGTCTGTGGTTACCATTCACTGAGATACACCCTGAATTGTGCTGTGGTCCACACCAGGAAGGACATGCCAAAGGGAACGATCCTCGAGTTCGGTTTTGAAGAATGAGTAGGATTTTAGTCAAATGAAGAAGGGAGGGAAGATCTCTGTCTGGAGAACAAAATGCTTATCTAAAAAATAGCCTGTATTTTACATAAAGAAGCTGGGGAGTCTGTGAAACGAGGCAGTTAGAAAAATGATGGCAGAAAGAATGCCTCACTTAAGAACACCAACCTCGTCCTAGAATTATGGTCTCTATTCCTTTTCTTCAATCAGCCACCTACCTACCTTTCTCTTGATAATCTTCTAAATCCCAGCTGTGTCCATAATGCCTCCTGCAAGAACTCTTCGGTGGCTCAGCATTGCCGTGTGATGACATTCAGACCCTAAATCCAGTCTTCATGGGCTTAAGGCCTACTGCTGATACTCAAAACCCTACCCTTTCTTTCTTCAAGGGGCCCAACTCATTGTGCTTTCTTCTTACCTTGTCCTGCCATCCACCAGGCAGAAATAATCTTTCTTTCTGTCTGCCACCATCACATATTTTTGATCTGCTCTTGTAACATCAAACCACACTCTACCACATGACATGGTGCTATGCTTCCAGCCCCAAAGTGACCGGCCACTGCTGGGTACAGAGATCACCCTGTTTGTGGCATGAATCAATGAATCAAAGAATGCTTATGAGAATTAAAAGCAGAATCATTCTTTTCCTTAAAGAGATTAAAGTCTTACTGGGGAGCTAATACAGGTAGACAAGAGAACTAGAAATGTTCATTTGTAAGACAATAGAACAATAACTGTCAAAAAGCATATAAATGTGGTGTGTGTCACAGCGAAAGAGGAATCCCGTCAACGGTGTCAAAAGAATCCTGTTTCCCAAAATGAGATCCCAGGATTGTAGCTTAGATAGACAGGTGCCAAAAGAAAGCACTTTTGCTGTGAAACGTACTTCAGTGACAACTGAAGGTCAAATTATGAATGCAGAGTCACGGACTGGAGTCGGTGAATAGTCCCAGCCCACCCTCCGCAAGCCTCTCCCACTGGCTCTGCACAAAAACAGAATGTGACTGCAGGACTCTACAGAGAAGATCATCTGCGCCGATAACAGGCCTTCTACTAGTTTTAATTTACCTGCCTATTGAAATTCTGTTTTCCTAGTGGTGGTTATTAACGTGGCAAAGAAAAGGACTGCATTTCTTTTTTTGTCCCAACTTGAATATTGTAAGAGCGTCTGCTGAGAGGAAAGAAAATGAACCCAAGCCATCTTTCTGTCTCAAATCAAAGAAATATTTTGTGATAAATTGGACTGCCATTCACACTTACTATTTTCAGATGTCATACAATAGAAATAAGGTGTGCCATGTAGGTTTCTCCCCCTAAAATTCAAAGTTAGCCTGTGAAGCTATACAGCTAGCTCTTCAGTCATATTATAGATTTAGTGATACTGATTTTGTCTTCAGACCGCATGGGAGGAAACAGGGATGAATCAAATGACAAGCATGAGGAGAGATTCATGAGGCATCCTGTCCACCAGCAAGCCTGGCCAGCTGCCACATCCAGAACCGGTTCAGTTGTCTCTCATTTCTGTTCTGTATCGGAAGCTTAATAACTTTCCTTGAAGGAATATTATATATGTAATCACAAATATTATTCATAAATGTTTCATAAGAAGAAAAACCCTATCCTGGAGGCTTTCAGTCCTAACTTGGCTGTGCAGTATACCAGCCCATCACGTAAAATTTCTTCCCTACTTCAGGTGTTCATACTCAGAGCTGTTAAATTTCAGTTCTCTGTATTATGTAAGTTAATTCATCAAAATCCTGGTCCAAATCGCCTCCTTTAAGACTTCATGTTTTGTTTTCATTTCTATTACCTTTAATTTCATATTGTCTGAGTTTAAAATGGAAAGGAGACATAACTTGGCAGACTTTGAGCAACACCACAGGAGCTATTCCGGGTCTCATTTTGTACACACAAAGTCACCTGTCTGGGTCCTAGATGAAGACAGGCCTTTGGGACCAGACCAATTTTGTGACTTGGTATAACCCACTTGAGAATTCTTCTGTCTGGATTCTGAATTTAAGCTAAACGTAGACCTCACGTACTTGAACTTTCTCTTGGGAATCTGGTAGACTGATGGATGCAGCATGTGGGAGCATGGGGGAAAACCATAGTGTGATGTATTTTCTTTCTTGTCGCTGTGAGTATGATGATCTTTTTCAAATTCTGTCTCTTCAAGGTGCACTTAAAGGCTTTGGGGGATTTGACACACATAAACACCAAATGCAAAGATCACAAGCAAAGTAAATGTATAAGACTAAAAATAGGAAAAACAGGGCCAGTTGCATAATGCAAAGTATTACCCTGACACTGTGACCATGTTCTGCTCCCCAACAGTTGTTTATAAAAGGTTCACTATTTAATTGTTCTTTTCTAGTAGTTTCTATAGGTAGAATTTTTTTTCACATATTAGGTACTTAATAATTTTTAATTATTTAATTTTAATTCCAGTATCATCAACATACAGTGTTATAATAGTTTCAGGTGTACAATATAATGATTCAACAATTCTATACATTAGTTGGAGCTCATCATAGTAAGTGTACTCTTAATCCCCAACACCTGTTTCCACCCCCCCCCCCCCGCCCCACCTCCCCTCTGGCAACCACCCTTGATCTATATGTAAGAGTTTGGTTCTTGTTTGTCTCTTATCCTTTGTTCATTTGTTTTGTTTCTTAAATTCCACATATGAATGAAATCATATGGTATTTATCTTTGTCTGACTTATTACTTAGCATTATACCCTCTAGATCCATCCATATTGTTGCAAATGGTAAGATTTCATTCCTTTTTATGACTGAGTAGTATCCCATTCTTTTTTTTTTTAAAGGAAGGAGTTTTATTTTATTTTTTTAAAGATTTTTATTTATTTATTTGACAGACAGGGATCACAAGTAGGCAGAGAGGCAGGCAGAGAGAGAGGGGGAAGCAGGCTCCCCGCCGAGTAGAGAGCCCGATGTGGGGCTCGATCCCAGGACCCTGGGATCATGACCTGAGCCGAAGGCAGAGGCTTTAACCCACTGAGCCACCCAGGCACCCTGTATCCCATTCTTCTTAATCCATTCATCTGTGGATGGACACTTGGGCTGCTTCCATATCTTGGTGATTGCTGCAATAAACATAAGGGTGCTTTTGTAGTGAATATTTTAAAACTATTTTTAAATTTGAAGCCGGGAGAATCTTGAAGTAACTCATTAAATATTTCTAGTGATCTAAAAAAGTATGTACTTTTCAGGAATGCCTTGCTTTCAAGTTGTTTTTGTACCATTAGTATCTTTTTAAAATATGAATTAAAAAACAGGTAAATGAGTTATATTACATTTAATAATATAACTCAATCTCTAAGTTATAAGAGTTCTAGTTCTTAGTTTCTTTTTTAAGAGTTTGGCATTTTAAGTGCTTAAAGGAAAATAAAAGGATTTTATTTGGGTATTAATGTAAACACCATCTTTTGTTATGGGATAATATCATTAAAGTAATACAAAGACAGTTTATTGAATTTTAGTTTGTTTTACAAAAAAGGCTATAACAGAAAATATAAGTGCCATATAGACCAGTTAGCTTTTCAGTATTGGAAAAAGCCACATGCTTTAAAATGTACACACTCTTATCCAAGCTTTCCTTCTTCTAACAATGTTCATCTCTTGGGGTGCTGGTCCTGTGAAAATGACTGGACAAAAATCTCCCCAAGATAACACAGCAGAATATTAATCCTCAGAAGCGTTTTCATCTATTAAAGAGAGGCAATATTTTAATATATTTATTTGCTTGGTTTAAGTTAAATTTAACAATAAATCATTTGACTATGTGATCCTTAAGTTATTTTAAAATCCCATGTTAAGATATCCCATATTATCATCTTGCATGATTTTTACCAAATGTGTATCATCATGTGATGAGCAATACACTTCCATTACCCCAGAAGGTTCCTTGTGCTGCCAAGTATGCAATCCCCTTCTCCTACCCTTGGCCCTGGGGATACTAATCTGTTTTCTCTCACTATAGTTTAGCCTTTTCTAAAATTTTATTTAAATGGAATCATTCATTATATAATCTTCTGTTCTAGATTTTTTTTTTTTCACTGAAAACAGTGCTTTATAGATCCATCCATGTTATTACATATAGTCCTTGACTTTTGAATTCAGAGGGGTATTCCATTTTATACCATAGTTCATTTTTCTAGTCACCAATTGATGAACATATGGATTATTTCCAGGTTGGGACTATTATAAACAAAGTTGCTATAAATTTTCATATGTAAGTCTTTGTGTGAACATATATATGTTTTTATTTTTCTCAGGTAAATCTCTAAAAGATGAATGGGTGGGTTGCATGGAAAAAATTATCTTTAACATTATAAGAAACTGCCAAGTTGTTTTCTAAGTGGCTGTTCCATTTTGCATGGCCACCAACAATATATGGGAGTTGCAGCTTCTCCATACAATTAAGCCACACCTCTTATTGTTAGTCTTTTTTCAGTCATTCTGGGGAATGTAGTGGTATCTGGTTGTGGTTTTAATTTTATTTTTCTAACAACTAATGATGCTGAGCTTCTTTTCATGTGCTTACTTGCTATTCACATGTCATCTTTTCATGAAGTGTCTGTTCAAATCTCTTGCCCATTTTTTTTATTAATCAGACTGTTGTCTTGTTTAGTTGTAAGCATTTGTTTCATTCTTTTTTATTAACATATAATGTACTATTAGCCCCAGGGGTACAGGTCTGTGGCAAGAGAAGTTTCTGATAATAACGATGTCTAAAATTAGCAATTTTTTTCTTTTATGGATCATGCTTTTGGTAGCATATCTAAGAATTCTTTCATACCCTGAAGATTTTCTCCTGTGCTTTTATTTCTAAAATTTTATAGTTTAGTTCTGGCTTCCAGATCTAAGACCTACACAGTGCCAACCTCTTGTCCTTGCTTATTTGAAACCCTTTCTGACGCTTCCCATTTAGTTCTTTGCTTACTGATCTACCTTATTTCTGATTTTGCACCTTCTGTTCAGAATATATTCAGTTGCCTTTCCTGGGAACCCCCAGTTCGAGTCCATGTCTTCCTGGAACTCAAAAGACATTAGAAATCCCCTGTTAATTGTCTTTTTCTTTTCCTTTTGTTTTTCTGTAGAATTTCTAAGAATATTCCCTTGGGTGTCATGTACATACCTTTTTCATACCACCCTGCAGGGAAAAAAAAAGCAAATATTTTATTTTTTTGCCTGGTGAAATATCCTAAAAATCCCTATAGATAGGAATTCTGCTGTCTCATTTGCTATATAATTTAGACATACTTTCATCAACATTGTCTTTTTTCTTACTCATAATCACACCAACTAAAATGTTTATCCATTGATTTTCACTCTCTTGCATACTATTGACATTTTACTAAACGCAGTAGATGCTTTTGAGTTTTTAGTAAATGATGATCGCTTTTTTTTGAGCTTGGGCCTTATCTTTCTGTCATTTATCTTCTAAAACAGGAAGAATTTTCTTTTTCATAAATCATCTTCCTGAACCATTATTAGTTCAGCATGTGTGGAATTCATTGTTATTGTTGGAAAGAACTTTGGTGAGACCATTTTTAGAGAAAAAAAATAGATATTGGTATAAAAATGAGCAGCTGCTCTTCTATGATCAAACAAGAATAAAATTACTTTTAGTATGAACAATTCAACTTTATTTTTTTAATCTTTTTTTTTTTTTTTTTTTAAAGAAGAGAGGGAAGGGATAGAGGGAAGGGGAGAGAGAGAATCTTGAGGAGGCTCCATGCCCAGTATGGAGCCCAGTGCGGGGCTCTATCTCACCATCTTGAGTTCATGACCTGAACTGAAATCAAGAGTCAGACACTTAACGAACTGAGACACCTCGATACCCCCAGAATTCAACTGTATTTTAAAGAAAATACTGAACACTCATTTTAAAACATTACTGCTTAGTATATTATTTGATAATATGACATAAGTAGGATCTGGAATATGAGAAAAACTGTACAGAATCGTCAGGTTGCCTGATTAGGTTTTAGACAATAACTTCATTATTTAGTATATGGCGTTTTAATGAGATTTACATATCTATTCTATAGTTAATATAATGGTCTACAGAAATATTCAGAAAATAAAACCAATTCCTTATCTGCATAGTGGTTGTTTTGCCTATTGTTGTATTAATAGAATCAGTCACCAGAATAACTAATTTGCAGAAAACCTTAAAACCTAGCTTTAAAGAAGTAATTGGTTCTGAGGTTACAGCTGGAGAGGTCCTAGTAGAAGACTTGCCCCTTCTTTCTCAAAGACGCATTTCTCCCAGTAAGGTTTTCCCAGAGGCAGTGGTCACCCATGGTTTAAACAAGCCAAGTGGTGAGGACGGCACAACTTCTCCACAAAATGACATCACTGCCTGTTTAATAATCAGACCACACACTGCTATCATGTGGGATTCCATAATTACTCTGATTTTTTCCACAGGGATCAAATCTTAATGACCTTCTCTTCCATTAGTGATAAGTATTATTAAAATACTCAAAGGTGGCCTCCACTTTCCTTTTTTTAGTATTTGTTGAGTTGCTGCTTGTGTAGAAAACAGATCCTCTTGTCCCTGTGTGATATTTGCTGCTGCTCATGTCTCCCTCAGGGACATGAATTCTTGTCTGTTTTGTTGCTGCTTTGGCTAGAACAGTGCCTGGCAAATATTGAAACGCTAAATAGATAGCACTTTTTTAAGGAATCAAATCAGTTTATCTGTTGGCCGTCTCCCCTCCAATTTTAAATCTTTTTAATGGAAATAATGATAAACTATCTACCACATATTTCTGCTTGGTGATACCAAGTATACCCCACAACAGTTAACCTTTATTGAAAACTCAGAGTCAGTAATATCCATATTACTTATTGTGATTTGTTCTAATCTGAGATCAGAATTAGTTTCAAAGCATCTTGGGGAAGTTTACCACTAAATTAACTAGCTTCCATATGCTAGCTGTTTTCATATCAGGTTAGAAAGGGCCCTGTGGGAATGGCATTGGCTAGACACAGAGATATTCCAAGAAGTAGCACTTAGAAAAGATAGCAGTCAATAGCCAGGACATCACTGGTTCAAAAAAGCTTAAAAAGGGGAAAACTCAACTAATAAAAAGCTAGATGCTAGAGAGAAAGCAGATTGAAAGCTGAAGATCAGAAGCTAAACTAGGAGAAATCATTGTAAGAAGGTGCCTGCCACAGTTTTCTATTAGGGATGGATGAGAAAGAAGGTGGCCTTTCATAAACAGTGACAGTTTTCTTTGGTCTCTTACCTCCAACTCTGCCCTACCCATCCTTGCTGTTGAGCTGTCATTCTCAGTGTTACTAAATCTGTTGTACCAATTACCTATTGCTTTATAAAACACCGTGCAAATACAGTGACTTAAAACAAAAATCATTTATTTGTTTTTGTTCCATCAGTTTGGCTCATCAGTTTGGGCAGGGCTCAGCCGAATGGCTTTCTGCTATTCTCCCCTGGGGTCACTTATGTGGCTTCAGATACCCAGTAGACTGACGAGGGCTAGAGGGTTTAGTTCGGTCTCACTCACATGGCTGGAGCCTTCCAACGGACTGTAGGCTGCTCCCTCTCCCCACTCCCCACCATGGTGTCTCACTCAGGTTTCTTTACATGGTATCAGGAGTGTTCAGGAAGATAAAAGTAGAATCAGAAAGTCTCTGGAAGCCTACACTCCAGAGCTTCATAATATTAGTTCTGCCAAATTCTGCTTGTCGAAGTAGCAGGTTAGCCTAGACACAGGATGGTGAAGTACAAAATATTATGGCCATATTTTTCATACCACACCTGTATCAGAGAGCTTACTCCTAACCCTCACACTTGTAATTTCCAGTACTGTAGTTTATGTGCTTACATAGCTATCTCTTCTTACAAAATTGAACTGCTCGAGGACAGGAATTAGGTTATCTTTATCTCTAGCACATAGTAAAGGCCCTGGTATCTAATAAGGTCTTAATAAAGGAAAGTTGAACCAATGATAGACTGACTGATTAATATGTACATACATATGTCTGTACGGATATACGTATGTATATCCTCGTTTCTCTTTAATAGCTAGATTCTGTGATTATAAGATTAATGGAAAAGTACTTTTAAAAAGTACAAAGTAAGTTAGAAGTGTGTCTTATGGTATAAAATACTGAGAGTTTTGGGGCATCTGGGTGGCTCAGTCGGTTAAGCATCTGACTCTTGATCTCAGTTCAGGTTGACCTCAGGGTTGTGAGTTCAAACTCCATGTTGGGCTCCACACTGGGCATGGAGCCTACAATAAACAGACAGATACATACGTACATACGTACATACATACATAAAGATTGTTTTTGTGTATGTCAAGCAGCAACCCTAGAATACTGTGCTCTGGAAACATACGAACTCATCTGTGTAGTGGAGACTTAGTAGTGTTTCCTTAATCAGTTCCCAGATCAAATAACCAGAAATGATTTCATTTCTAATTTCCACCATGACTGTTATCAAATATGTTGGGCCTCATTGTCCCAATTATATATTCTCTTATAGCATGTATTCAGAAGAATGACTACTTGTGCCAAAATAACAAGGTCTTAATAAGGAAAGTGTCAAGGGTAGCCCTAATTACTTGGCTGTAAAAATACTTCAAATCTAAAACGTCCATCTATTAATATCAGCCCAAGTTCAGTTGATGGCACTAAAATGACAATTTAGTATTTCATGGAATTTAAAAATCCTGTGCCCTAATTAAGTTCCCACACAGGTAATTATTCCATGTGTAATTTCACCAAGAGACTGTGATACTCACTTTGAAGCGCTGCTACTGCTACACATTCTCACTAAACGCTATTCAGCAGCTGTCACATTTTTCCTCCAGTAGCTTGGAGATCACTATAAATTTGCCAAAATTTTTTTGGAATTTTTCATGAATAGATTTTACATTTATATACGTTACTTTGTCCACTTTGAGTCTTTCAAACACTTTTGTTTTATGTAACTATGGTCTGCAAATTGGTAAAAGAAAATTTTGTTAAGAGATCAAAAGGACACATATGTATGCAAAGTTAATATTTGTTCAGACAAGTAATCCTTCACGAATGCAAAATGCAGATTTTTTATGAATACATCAAAGAATCAGGGAATGAATAACAACTAATTATGGAAGGACGTTTGGTGAATATTTTTAAAAACTTTTATCTTGTAGAATTACAAGAAGAGAAAAACAGCTACATATATGAAATCAAGTCTTAAGACTTTATTTTTGTGGTATTATATTATCAAACAGAATGCAGAATTAGAATTGAACAAAGCTAAAGCAAGCTCTCCTGACTATGGAAAGAAAATAGAGAGAGACAGAAAAGAAATTGAATTTCAGATATTTGTTTCAAGATAAAAATGAATTATTATAAAATAGACCTGTATTCTTAACTTAGATTCTCCTATTTGGATTTCATACACTGAAAGCAATCATAGGACTGAAGGGAAATTTATTATAAAGTCACCTGGGATAGCACTTCATAAACACAGAAAACAACATTAGAAATTGAAATGGGAATAATGAAAGTTTCATGTTAAAAGAATGTAAATGAGAGGCAAGGAAAGAATGGTTGAGGCACATGAGAGAAAAGCATTCAACCTCTTGAACTCCTATAAATTCTGACAAGTGTTGTCCATGAACAGGATATTGATGCCACAGAAAATAGGACTGGATGTCTCCCCTCTGTACCTAGGGGCTCAGCCTGTTCTGAGGACTCTTGCTGTGTTTGTACACTGGATGAGTCTATCTTCCCACCTCAGGCGTACAGCCCAAGAGTCTATTAGGGATCTCCAAACCAGAGACAAAAGTGCAGGCTGGCCAATAGCTCTGTCTGGTTGGGGGACAGAAAGGGTTGGTCAGTGGGGCATTTGGTTAATGGGGTATCCATTACTGACCCTCTCAGCAGAGTGCAGAGTTGGTGCCATCCACTGCGCAGGCACAATGATCCTGTGAAGAGTAAACCACAGCAGATCATTCAGTATCTAAACCTAGGTGCCTTCCACCATAATTAGAGTGTGTTTGTTCGTCAGTAGCTGAACATTTTGCAGACTGTAAAAATGTAAATGGTCCCGAGGCTCGTTATTGCACCTTGTGCATCACAGAATACACAGTCGCTCTGCTCCTTTATGTGTCTTTTATATCTTAATTTGGGCCCTAGTGTGAGTATGTATATTACATCACGAAAGTATAAACTACAACAAAAAGATGCTGGAGGAATTGGTATGTGCCTTGATTCAGAATAGAAAAATAATGTAGATTTTAGCCCTCTCAATACATTCTATATTCCAGAGCCCAAGTACTGAGTCAGGGATTCTGTTCCACAGAACTTAAATGAGAAAGAAATCACATCTCAGGAACAAAATGGCAGACGTCTATCTCATCAGGTACTGCAAGGGGTTGCTTTTGTCCAGATAAAATTAATAATATCAAAGAAACCAAAGGAACACTCAGCCCTGTAAAATACGAAAAGAACATGGTCTTTGGAGTAAGAGAGATACTATACTCACTTAATGTCTCTGTATTCTTGGGCAAGTTACGGACGCCTGGGTGGCTCAGTTGGTTAAGCAGCTGCCTTCGGCTCAGGTCATGATCCCAGGGTCCTGGGATCGAGTCCCGCATCGGGCTCCTTGCTCAGCAGGGAGCCTGCTTCTCTGCCTCTGCCTGCCTCTCTGTCTGCCTGTACTCACTCGCTCTCTCTCCCTCTGTCTCTGACAAATAAATAAATAAAATCTTTTTAAAAAAAGAATATTTATTCATCTATCTACTTATTTTTTTAAAGATTTTATTTATTAATCTTTTAAAAAAAGAATATTCATCTATCTACTTATTTTTTAAAGATTTTATTTATTAATCTTTTTTAAAAAAGAATATTCATCTATCTACTTATTTTTTTAAAGATTTTATTTATTAATCTTTTAAAAAAATATTTATTCATCTATCTACTTATTTTTTTTTAAGATTTTATTTATTTATTTGTCAGAGACAGAGGGAGAGAGAGCGAGCGAGCACAGGCAGACAGAGAGGCAGGCAGAGGCAGAGGGAGAAGCAGGCTCCCTGCTGAGCAAGGAGCCCGATGCGGGACTCGATCCCAGGACCCTGGGATCATGACCTGAGCCGAAGGCAGCTGCTTAACCAACTGAGCCACCCAGGCATCCCTAAATAAATATTCGTTATCTGTGTAATAGATATCTACACTCAAACAGAGTTTAGGAATAATAGGTAAAGTTCCTATTACCTACTAAGTGCTTAATAAATAGTCAATATTATTCTTACAGCATTGGGACGTGTATTTTCTTGGTTGTACCCAAGTTCTTCAGCAGAGGCAAGCAAGAGGATGCCTGTATTGAGAATCTTTGGCCCTGGGGTGGGTGGGACTATTGGCCACGTGGTAATGCACTTTTGTAACTTACCCTCCAGGCTTTACTTTCATTCTTCAGCTGTAACACTCATTGTTGCACTGGAAACATGGAAAACTCTTCACAGAGGATCACCTAGCACCACTGTGTGGCTAGATTTATCCAGCCAGTTACAGGAACACAATGCTTTTAACCTAGAGTATAATAGAATGTTAGAGTTGCTACATATGGTGACTAGCAACTGGTGGACCATGGGCCCCTGGTCCTCTGAGTTACTGCATGTGTTCCAAGTGCACATTGAGCATTTGAGACAGAGTAATGTTGTGTGTGTGTGCATGTGTGTGTGTATGCAGTACTATTTTACTGTAGTGATTAATAAGATATAAATTCATTTCAGAACATTGTTGAATTCTTAATAGCCTTTTATCATGTTGTATTTCCTCTGTGAGCCATTATAAAACATACAACTCTTACATCAGGATGGATATGTACAAAGGAATCATAAGATCGTTTAATATTATATAGGAGTCCTCATGCTGAGAGGAATCAAGAACTGGTGCTCCCATTTCCAAGGTCCAGGAGAATGTTGTGTGATGTACTCACTTAAACAACTTGTTAAGAAAAACACCGGTGAGAATTCTGGTCTCCTGATCCCCAGTCCAGAACTCCCAACAGTGGAAATGTTTGCATTGTTGCTTCTGGAAAAATCTGAGATGTACTTAATGTTTAGATTAGTATGCATGAAGTTGAGTATTGACATAAAATGGGTTACATGGAAAACATTTAAAACAGTACCTGACACATAAAGCCCTCAGTAAATTATAGATATTATCATGATGGCTATTCGGTAAGGAGTGGTTTTGTCACTTTTTTCTCTCTGTTGCTCAGAGTAACTTATCACAATCCAAATGTAATATTTTAGGTTATATCATTTGTCATTCAAGCAAGTGGCTTCCATTTTTACTTCCCATATTCTCACAGTGGGAGTGGTGGGTATTTTAAAACTCTCCCTTCGAGAAGTCTTGTAGGAGTATAGGCTCTTGGCATTAGTATGGAGGCAAACTTCAGAGGCAAGCCCTTGCAATGCATCTTACTGCAGCCTCAGACAGCTAGTGGCCTTTAATGTGCATGCTTGAGACAGAAGTCAGTTTTGTGGTTGAATTACCCATCGGGATTTGGTGTATTTCTTTGAACTAAAGAGATTTAAATGTTTACTTACCATTAATATTTTTTAATGTGTCCTCCACTGTTCCCCTGTGCCCTTAGAGCAGATTTTTTATTTCTTAAGAGATTTAACATTAGATCAAGCTTTATTCAAACTGTGTACCCAAAGCTAATCTCTAGAGATTTGGTATCGCATGGCACAATGTTGCCCAGAGGTGACAGCAGAAAACAATGGCTGAGAATTTTATACCTGACTATACAAATAGAGTACCCATTTCATCAAACAATAAACCATCCAGGCTAATCATAGTAGTTAAATACAAAGTCTGTCTTGGGTTCTGCAGGTAAATTTAGGACTGAAGCAAGTGTTACCACTATATGTGTTCAGTTCTGAATTTGTTGTCAATGTCCATATTTAGTAGGAGTTCTTTTGCTTTAGCCAACTACCTAAGAATTTTATTTCTAAGCTCAATACAAGAATATGTGGAGTTAGTATTTGTGCCTTGCCAAACAGAACTCTCTTAGAGGGAACTTGCCCCAGGAAAGGAAATGAAAGAGCCAAAAGGAGTAAGCACTTCTGTATGTGCTGAGCATGTCCATTTTAAGTAAAGGCAGATGACTTACAGTAGCTTCCATAAATGGTTCTCACTCAGTCAGCTGCATCAGGCAAGGACTTGGTCGCGTTGTGTCCCAGCTATTGGGCAGCAGCTTCTTTAGACAAAATCACCAAAGGCCTCAGTTTCTTCACAGAATGCAGCCCCAAGGGAGCCTTACTCCCCTATCAGTCGATTTCACTGGCCAAGGCCTTCAAGCCCCAGTGATGATCCTACCCTGCTGTTGAGAAGAAAGTAACCTGGCTTAGAATAAATGCACAAGACACAGTCCCAGACAGACTTTTTAGGAGTTACATTTGCATTATTCCCTTACCCACGGCCACAGCACATTTTTAAATGTTCACCCCATGACTCTTCCCACAAGAGCCCACTCTGTGCCTTGCCCAGGCCTGTTTGTAGCCAGTTCCCTAGGCTGGTCCACTTTCCCTTCCCCCTCTTCTCACAAAACTGCCCTATCATCCCATTCCCTTAAGACTTTTTATGTCTTTATATTTATTTATTTGTTCAAAACATTGATGACAAAACACAGCTCAGTGATAATAGATGCCCCTGTCCCCACAGGTAACATATTTGCATTTTAGCAGCGGCTGTAAGCAAATGAGGATTCAAAGCAATACTGAGGATTCTGTGTCCTGACGGGCTGCAGGAGGGCCGTTTCAGGAACAGGGAGTCCTTTGGCTGTCACCATGTGTACCCAAAGGACCTCGGATGAGCCCTGAGCAAAAAAGCATAAATTATACTCTAACCCGCCCTCCACCTGGTCTGTTACTGCATTCACAGAAGTAATACTTTTGTTTCTGACCTCCCAGAACACTGTGACACTGAACAATTTTTCCAAGGAAGAGAAAAGCACAGTTTAATAATGGGATTAATTTTCAGTTTTGTAGCTGGGACTTCCTTTGGGAGCTATACTTTCAAAAATAAGTGCCTCAATAATAATGGGCAGAGAACTTGCCAGATGAGGGGTATGGAGCATGATGGAAGAGACTGTGATGGCAAGAAAGACCAATGGAAAACCAGGGGTGAAATCAAATCAAGGGTGTGCTTGAAAATGAGAAATGTAGGACGATGTTCATATTTACATAAATTTTTTTTTGAAAATTTTTTTTAAGATTTTATTTGAAGAGAGAGTGAGAGACACAGGCAGGCAGAGCAGCAGAGGCAGAGGGAGAAGCAGGCTCCCCACTGAGCAGGGAGCACTATGCGGACCTCGATCCCAGGACTCTGGGATCATGACCTGAGCCAAAGGCAGTCGCTTAACCACCTGAGCCACCCAGGCGCCCCTTACATATACCTTCATGTAAAGATTCATTATTTTTTTAATTTTATTTTAGAGAGAGAGCACAGGGTAGGGGGAGGGGCAGAGGGAAGGGAGAGAAAAACTTAAGTAGACCCTGTGCTGAGTTTGGAGCCAGACACAGGGTTTGATCTTACCACCCTGAGATCATGACCTGAGCAGAAACCAAACATCAGAGGCTTAAATGACTGCACCACCTGGGGGCCCTAAATATACTTTATTCAGAGGAAAATTAAGGTAGATTCTGAAGTGGAAATGAGCAACATCTGACTTGTAGAAGAATAGGCTGGTCATCTCTTTTTTGGCTAATCTCTGATCCCATCACTGTCTGCTCAATAGTGGCTTTGGTATTGGCCAGTATAAATGGCCAATGGTATTGGCCAGTATAAATTGGCCAGTATAAATGGTCCCCAGAGGGTCAGCTCTGTTGCCAAAGACACTCCTCTTTGCCCAACCTTGCTCTAAGGGACAGTTTACTGTTCTGTTCTTGTTATTGTAGGCAAAATTTTGCAAAAGAAACTGGCATTCCTACTCTCCTTCCATCAAAACACTCATAGATATTGTTCTAAAGCCATTGAGGCCACTTGGCTTTTTCAGAAAACGGGTTTTTCATATGCTTCTTACACAGATAATTTTTATTTTCTCTTTTAGGGGAGGGAGTTTGAAGTGTCACTTTTTTTCTTACAGGTAATGAATTTTAGCTCTCATTTAAAATTCAAGGGTCGTAGCCAGCCATTAGGCATGGATTAAGTAATACATGGTTTGATTACATCAAATATCTGCTTCACTGACCACCCACCCCACCGCACTATTACTGCTTTTATGCCATGTTTTAATCAGAATAAGGAAACCTTGGGGTCTTAAAGAGGTTTTCTCCTCCTAAATGTTGCTAGATATTTGTGACCCACTATTATCCAGTCCCAGTGGGAATAGTTTTTATATTAACACACACACACACACACACTCACACACACACACACACACACACAGACACCCTCTAACTTATTTCCTGTGTGAAGGATATCCTGACTTTGTAATTATAGCTACAAGCAATAAAAAATGATGTCTAGGGTAAGGCATCAAGACAAAGAGAACACTGGCTTGGCCTCCTGGCTGTTGCTGGTTTACCACAGCATTAGCTCTGAGAGGCAACATCTCCACAGGGCACCATGCCCACTGTTGTGCTTTCTAGAGAGCACAGAAATTGACTCATCTCCACTGCCTGCTGGAGTTGGATTTCCTATCACTGCTCTCTGTTCTCATATGATCCATAATTAGCCTGTCTCATGTTATGTATGACTTTGTAAGATACCTCTGGTACACACTCAGAAGTTTGACTTTGTATCTTCAAGGAAGATTACTCAGCAGACCCAAGTGGAATATTTCCATACCCTTCTGGCAGTCAGCAGTATTTGCTGGTACATTCCTCCGCATGTGGTGAGATACAGCTATCTCTGATACCTCCTGTGAATGACAACACCAGCCTATTATGAGATTTCTCATCACCGAGTTCCTATAGGATTTGCAGTCTGTAGCATGCTGGCTCATTTGTTTCTAGCACTTTCATGCATGAAGAGCAGGGATCACCAGAGTGTTTCCTAGACTGTCGGACTCAGGGCTGGAAAGCAGCAGGCTTAATAAAGGATGGAATGGAGAAGGAAGAGGAAAGGTGTGGGTCTGCCTTATTTTCCAAATTAGATCATTAGCAACTCAGCGCAGAGATCATATCTGCTTTTTCTATCTTAAGACTTAGTAGAACATTAGGCAAGCAGTGCAGATACAGTATGTGCTGACCGCCTGAAGGCCTGAGGTTTTATTTTAATTCATACATGATGCCAAAAAGATAGTATTTCTATTCACTTGAACTTCTTGCAGCCCCCAAAACCAGTTTTCTGTAACTGTTACTGAGTGTTATTTACATTGACTTGAAGGTAACTCTAAATTGGTTTTAGGTGGCTCCCTCACGGAACTGTAGTCCTCACTGCAGAGAACAAGCCTCCTGGCCAGTGGTGCAATAAACATAGTTAGGACACCGGAAGTGTATGTGGTTGTCAAGTGTAGGTGTTCAACCGAAGAAAGCATGGCCACCCAAATTCCATAAACCACTGAGATGCTGCAGTGAAAATAATCTCATTCTGACCAAGAGTAATGCCATGTGGTCCCAAGAAGCGTCTGTGGCCCACTAGGCTTCAGAAATGTGCACTGTGATGCCACTGTACTTCTGTCAAAAATGACACCCCAGGTGGCTCAGTCGGTTGAGTGTCCAGCTCTTGTTTTCGGCTCAGGTCATGACCTCAGGTCATGGTAGAACCCTGTATCAGGCTCTGTGCTCAGCAGGGAGTCTGCTTGGGATTCTCTCTCTCTCTTCCTCCAGCCCCAATGTGAGTGTTCTCGCGCACTCTCTTGGTTGAAAAAATAAATCTGCTCAGGTCATGATCTCAGAGTAGTGAGATTGAGCCCCCTCATCAGGATCCCTGCTCAATGGGGAGTCCACTTGAAGATTTTCTTCCTCTGCCCCTCCCCTCCACTCACTTGCTCGTATGCTCTCTCTAAAATATTGAAATAATTTTTAGTTAAAAAAAAAAAAAGAAAAGAAATAATTTTTAGTTAAAAAAAATCTATAAACAAAAAATAATGAGTTGACCATACATTTGTGGGTGTATTTCTGGACTTTCTATTCTGTTCCATTGGGCTATCATATCTTTTTGCATTTGATGAACTGTGCTAATAATATTAGCTTTAAATTACGATTTTAAATCACTTTAGTAAGTTCTTCAACTCTCAACTTATTAAAAAATTATTTTGATTACTTTAGAATCTTTGGATTTCCATATTCATTTTAAAAGCAGCTTGTCTAATTTTACTAGATCTTGTCTAATTTCACTAATCTGCTAGAACAATGGCTGGGAGTGTATTAAATTTGCAAATTTGGGGGAAATGGCCCTTTTAACAGTATTGGGTCTTTTCAATGAGCATGGATTGAATATCTTTCCATTTGTTTATTCACTCTTTTTTCTCAATCAAGTTTTGTAGTTTTAAGTGTAAGGGACGTGGTTGTCTTTTGCTAGACTTATTTGTAGGTATTTGTCTTCTTAGCTGGTTCATAGGGTAATTCTATATTTAACTTTTTGTGGGAACTTTTGTTTTCCAGAGTGGCTGCACCAGTTTGCATTCCCACCAACAGCGCAAGACATTTCCCCTTTGTCCATATCCTCACCAGCACCTATTGTTTTCTTACATTATTGATTTTACCCATTCTGGCAGGCGTGAAGTGATATCTCATTCTAGTTTTATTTGTATTTCCCTGATGATGAGTGATGTTGAACATCTTTCCATGTGTCTACTGGTATGTCTTCTTTAGAAAAATGTCTATTCATGTCTTCTGCCCATTTTTTAACCTTCTACCCATTTTTAATTGGATTATTCATTTTGGGGGTGTTGAATTATAAAAGTTCATTACATATTTTGGATGCTAATCCTTTATCAGATATGTCATTTCAAGTATCTTCTCCCATTCTATAGGTTGCCTTGTACTTTTGTTGATTGTTTCCTTCACTGTGCAGAAGGTTTTTATCTTGATGGAGTCCCAGTAGTTTATTTTTGCTTTTGTTCCCCTTGCCTCAGGAGACATATCTAGAAAGAAGTTGATACAGCTGATGTTGAAGGGGTTACTACCTGAGTTCTGCTCTAGCCTGGGATTTTCTATGTCTGTAAATAGTGCCAATAGAGCTAGTTTTACTTTTGTCTGATATTTGTGTTTCGGGGTTTGTTTGTTTGTTTGTTTTGCTTTTATGTGTTATTTCAAAGCCTAAGACCTCAAGAAAAAAAAGTGGTTTGATCTCAGGGAATAGCATGTTAGTCTTTTAATATTAAGTATGATATTGTTGGTTGAATTATTTGTAGATGTCCTTTGTCAAGTTGAGGAAGCTCCTTAGTATTTCCAGTTTGCTGAGCATTTTATCATTAACAGAGATCGAATACTGTCACATGTTTTTCTTGCTTCAGTTGGAATGATCAAATGGTTTTCTTCCCTGTATTCTATCAATCTAGTGAATTACACTGATTTAATTTTCAAATGTGATACCAACCTTGCATTATTGGATAAGCCCTACTTGGCCATGATGTGTTATCCTTTTTATATATTACTGGATTTGATTTGCTAATATTTTGTGTTTTTTAATTTTTTATATTTTAATATAATTTGATTTTTTCAGTGTTCCAAAATTCATTGTTTAAGCACCACAACCAGTGCTCCATGCAATATGTTCCCTCCTTAATATCCATCACCAGACTCACCCAACCCCCACTCCCCTCCCCTCCAAAACCCTGTTTGTTTCTGAGTCCACAGTATCTCATGCTTTCTCCCCCCCCTCCGATTTCCACCAACTCACTTCTCTCCATCTTTCAATGTCCTCTGTGTTATTCCTCATGTTCCACAAGTAAGTATCACCATATGATAATTGACTTTCTCTGACTGACTTATTTCACTCAGCGTAATCCCTTCTAGTCCCATCCATGTTGATAAAAAAGTTGGGTATTCATCCTTTCTGATGGAGGCATAATATTCCATTGTATATATGGACCATATCTTTATCCATTCGTCTGTAGAAGGGCATTTTGGTTCTTTCCACAGTTTGGTGACTGTGGCCATCACTGCTATGAACATTGGGGTACAGATGACCCTTCTTTTCACTACATCTGTATCTTTGGGGTAAATACGTAGTAGTACAATTGCAGGGTCATAAGATAGCTCTATTTTTAATTTCTTATGGAATCTCCACACTGTTTTCCAAAGTGGCTGCACCAACTTGCATTCCCACCAACAGTGTAAGAGGGTTCCCCTTTTTCCACATCCTCTCTAACACTTGTTGTTTCCTGTCTTGTTAATTTTGGCCATTCTGACTGGTGTAAGGTGATATCTCAGTGTGGTTTTTGATTTTAATCAAAATCTAGTGATGATGAACATTTTTTCATGTGTCTGCTAGCCATTTGTATGTCGTCTTTGGAGAAGTGTTTGTTCGTGTCTTCTGCCCACTTTTTTTTTAAAAAAGATTTTATTTATATATTTGACAGATCACAAGTAGGCAGAGAGGCAGGCAGAGAGAGAGGGAAGTAGGCTTCCCACTGAGCAGAGAGCCCGATGCAGGGCTCAATCCCAGGATGCTGAGATCATGATCTGAGCTGAAGGCAGAGGCTTAACCCACTGAGCCACCCAGTTACCCTTCTGCACATTTTTTGATGTGATTATCTGGTTTTTGGGTGTTGAATTTGAGAAGTTCTTTATAGATCTTGGATATCAGCCCTTTGTCTGTAGTGTCATTTGCAAATATCTTCTCCCATTCCCTGGGTTGCCTCTTTATGTTGTTGACTGTTTCCTTTGCTATGCAGAAGCTTTTGCTCTTGATGAAGTCCCAAAAGTTCATTTTCACTTTTGTATCCTTTGCCTTTGGAGACTTGTCCTGAAAGAAGTTGCTATGGCCTATGTCAAATAGGTTACTGCTTATGTTGTCCTCTAGGATTTTGATAGATTCCTGCCTCATGCTGAGGTCTTTTATCCATTTTGAGTTTATCTTTGTATATGGTGTAAGAGAATGGTTGAGTTTCCTTCTTCTATACATAGCTGTCCAATTTTCCCAGCACCATTTATTGAAGAGACTTTTTTCCACTGGATATTTTTTCCTGCTTTATTGAAGATTATTTGACCATAGCATTGGAGGTCCATATCTGGGCTCTCTACTCTGTTCCACTGGTCTGTGTGTTTGTTTTTGTGTCAGTACCATGTCATCTTGGTGATCACAGCTTTGTTATATAGCTTGAAATCAGGCAACATGATGCCCCCGGTTCTGTTTTTCTTTTTCAGCATTTCCTTGGCAATTTGGAATATCTTCTGGTTCCATACAAATTTTAGGATTCTTTGTTCTAGCTCTTTGAAAAATTCTGGTGGAATTTTGATCAGGATGGCATTGAAACTATTGTTCTAGGCAGTATAGACATTTTTAACAATATTTATTCTTCCGATCCATGAGCATGGAATGTTTTTCCATCTTTTTGTGTCTTCTTCAATTTCTTTCATGAGTGTTCTGTAGTTGCTTGAGTACAGATCCTTTACTTCTTTGGTCAGGTTTATTCCTAGGTATCTTATGGTTCTTGGTGCTATAGTAAATTGAATTAATTCTATTATTTCCCTTTCTATGTTTTCATTGTTAGTATATAAGAAAGCAACTGATTTCTGTACAATTGATTTTGTATCCTGCCACATTACTGAATTGCTGTATGAGTTCTAGTAGTTTGGGGCTGGAGTCTTTTGGGTTTTCCATATAAAGTATCATGTCATCTGTGAAGAGACAGTTTGTCTTCTTCTTTGCCAATTTGAATATTTTTATTTCTTTTTGTTTTCTGATTGCTGTTACTAGGAATTCTAGTACCTTTTGAACAACAATGGCAAGAGTGGACATCCTTGTTGTGCTCCTGATCTCAAAGGGAAGGCTATCAGCTTTTCCCCATTGAGGAGGATATTCACTGTGGGTATTTCATAGATAGATTTTATAAACTTAAGGATTTATATGTGGCTATTTCAAGATAGATTTTATAAACTTCCTTCTATCCATCCCTATACTTTGAAGCATTTTAATCAGGAACGGATGGTGTATCAGATGCTTTTTCTGCATCAACTGAGAGGACTATGTGGTTCTTCTCTCTTCTCTTATTGATTCATTCTATCACATTGATTGATTTGCGAATGTTCAACCACCCTTGTATCCCATGGATAAATCCCACCTGGTCATGGTGGATAATCTTTGTAATGTACTGTTGGATCCTATTAGCTAAGATCTTGTTGAGAATCTTGGCATCTATACTCATCAGGGATATTGGTCTGAAATTCTCCTTTTTGGTGGGGTCTTTGCCTGGTTTGGGCAGCAGGGTAATGCTGGCTTCGTAGAGAGTCTGGAAGTGTTCCTTCTGTTCCTATTTTTTGAAACAGCTTCAGGAGAATAGGTATTATTTCTTCTTTGAATGTTTGGTAGAGTTCTGCAGGGAATCCGTTAGGTCCTGGGCTTTTGTTTTTTGGGATGTTTGTGATCACTGCTTCAATATTGTTACTAGATATTGGTCTATTCGGTTGTCAGTTTCTTCCTGATTCAATTTTGGAAGTTTATAGCTTTCCAGGAGTGCATCCATTTCGTCTAGGTTGCTTAACTTATTGCCATATAGCTGTTGATAATAATTTCTGATGATTGTTTCTTTTTCCTTGGTGTTAGTCGTGAGCTCTCTTTTCATTCATAATTTTGTTAATTTGGGTCCTCTTTTCTTTTGGATTAGTTTGGCCAGTAGTTTATCAATCTTATTGATTTTTTTCAAAAAACCATCTTCTAGTGTCATTGATGTGTTCTACTGTATCTCCAGTTTCTATTTCATTGATCTCTGCTCTAATCTTGATTATTTCCTTTCTTGTGCATGGGGTTGGCTTAATTTGTTGTTGATTTTCCAGTTCTTTAAGGTGTAAAGAGAGCTGGTATATTCTGGATTTTTCAGTTTTTTTGAGTGAGGCTTGGATAGCTATGTATTTCCCTCTTAAGACTGCCTTTGCCATATCCCATAGGTTTTGGACCGATGTGCCTTCATTCTCATTGGTTTCCATGAATTGTTTAAGGTCTTCTTTGATTCCCTGGTTGATCCAAACATTCTTCAGCAGGGTGGTCTTTAGCTTCCAAGTGTTTGAATTCCTTCCAAACTTTTTCTTGTGGTTGAGTTCTAGTTTCAAAGCATTGTGGTCTGAGAATATGCAGGGAATAGTTTCAGTCTTTTGGTATTGGTTGAGCCCTGATTTGTGACCCAGTATATGATCTATTCTGGAGAAAGTTCCATATGTGCCCAAGAAGAATGAGTATTCTGTTGTTTAAGGTGGAATGTTCTTTATATATCTATGAGGTCCACCTGGTCCAATGTGTCATTCAATGCTCTTGTTTTTTTATTGATTTTCCACTTGGATGATCTGCCTGTTACTGAGAGTGGCGTGTTAAGATCCCCTACTATTAATGTATTCATATCAATATGACTCTTTATCTTGATTAATAGTTGGCTTATAGTAGTTGGCTGCTTCCGTATTGGGGGCATAAATATTTACAATTGTGGGCGCCTGGGTGGCTCAGTGGGTTAAGCCGCTGCCTTCGGCTCAGGTCATGATCTCAGGGTCCTGGGATCGAGTCCCGCATCGGGCTCTCTGCTCAGCAGGGAGCCTGCTTCCCTTCCTCTCTCTCTGCCTGCCTCTCTGCCTACTTGTGATCTCTCTCTGTCAAATAAATAAATAAAATCTTTAAAAAAAATATTTATAATTTTAGATCTTCTTGGTAGATCCTTTAAGAATGATGTTGTGTCCTTCTTTATCTCTGACTACAGTCTTTAGTTTAAAATCTAATTTATCTGATTTGAGAATCACTACCCCAGCTTTCTTTTGAGGCCCATTGGCATGAAAGATGTTTCTTCATACCTTCACTTTCAGTCTGGATTTATCTTTAGGTTTCAGATGGGACTCTTGTAAACAACCTATGGATGGGTCCTGTCATTTTATCCAGTCTGCAACCCTGTGCCATTTGGGGGGAGCATTTAGGCCATTCACATTGAGATTATTGAAAGATACGTTTTTATTGACATCATGTTGCCTGTGAAGTCCTTTTTTCTGTAGATTGTCTCTGTAAATTTCTGTTCTATGTCACTCTTGGGTTATTTCTTCTTTTATAGAACCCCCCTTAATATTTCTTGTAGTGCTGTCTTGGTGATCACATAGTCTTTTAAACCTTGCCGGTCTTGGAAGCTCTTTATCTCTTCAATCATTTAGAATATCAACCTTGCTGGATAAGTATTCTTGGCTCCAGGTTCTTCTCACTTAGTGCCCTGAATATGTCTTGCCAGCCTCTTCTGGGTTGTCAGGTTTCTGTGGACAGGTCTGACATTATTATGATGGACCTTCCTCTGTACATAAGGAATCTCTTCCCCCTAGTTGCCCTCAGAAGCTCTCGTCTAAAATTATGATTCATAAAGTGCCTGAGGTCTTTCTCGATTCATTGCCTCTAGGACACAAATGCTGGTTCCATTCCCTAGTTTGGGAATATTTTCATCCAGAATTTGTTCAACTCTATCTTCTAGTCTTCTTTCTTTCTCCACCCCCTCAGGGAACCCAATAATTCTGATGTTGGAATGTTTATGGTTTCATTTACTTCCCTAATTATGTTTTCATGGTTCTAAGTTGTTTCTTCCATGCCTCCTCCTAATCCTTTTTTCTCTATCAGTTTGTCCTCTAGATCACTAATTCTGTCTTTTGCCTCAGTTTCCCTAGCTGTTAGAGTATTTAGATTAGATTGGGTCTCATTGATAGCATTTTTAGCTTCTTTCCGGGCAGATTTCACCTCTGCCCTTAGAGATTCTATGTTGTCACTAATGGTTTTCTCCAACCTACCCATTGCCTGGATTATTGTTACCCTGAATTCCCTTTCTGACATACTGGTTATGTCCATATCCAATAGTTCTGATGGAGAAGGCACAGTCTGAATTTTTCCTCTGTTGGGTATTCCTACTCCTAGTTATTTTGGTGAGAGGTGGTTGAGGGGATGTGTAGCTGAATATATCAACCACAATCCAGGCAAGGTATACCCTGGAATGCTTCAGAGCAATCAGAAGTCACCACCAAAAAGAAAAAAGAGAAAGAAAGAGAGAGACAGAGGAAAAAAAAAAAATAAGACCCAGCCAGAATGAGCCCCAAAAGTAAGACTTATATGGTATACAAACAAAAACAGACAAACAAAAGACTGACAAAAGTAATGACAAGAAAAAAGAAGAACCCAGCCAAAATGAACCTCAAGAATAAGATTCTTATAATACCAGAACAAAAACAAATACACAGAAACACTGACAGAGGAAAAAGATGGGAGGGTAGTTATAAATCCTCGGATGTGGGCGAGGAAGGTTATTTTGATTCTTCGTGGGTGAATCTTGATACCTTTTTAAAGGACTCAACTTTCCAGAGATAAAAACTGGTTTATATATAGGGGTAGTACTGATTAGGGAATGAAGATTACCTTGAAGCTCATATCTATAGGAATATTTTAAAAAATAGAAAAGAAAAAGAAAAACACCAGTATATGTATGAAAAAAGTTCTAGTTAAAAGGTTATTATGGAATTTGTTGTATTAAACCTCTAGTTGTAATGGTAAGTAGGTTAAAAAAATTTTAAAGTACAAGAATAGTGAGAACGAATTAAAAATAAAGTTGTATCTATGAAATATATAGGTTTTAGGGTAACAGCAGGAGCTTAATATACTGGTTTCCCCTGATGTTGGGGTTTTACAGTTTTATGGGGACCCTGTGGTGGTTGTCATCTTGTTCTTTTGGCTTGCTTTCTGGGGGAGGGGCCTGCTGTGTTGTGTTCCGTGGAAACCTGTTTTTCAGGCTTTTGTTCTCTGGAGGTTTTTGTTCTTTGGCGGCTTTTTGCAGCTTTTCGGAGGTTTAGTGGAAAGCAAACTGCATCCAGACCTCCGTCAGAAGCCTCAGTCTGCTCCCCTTTGGGTGGTCCAGAACACACAGACTCCCCCTCTGCAAACTCTGCTAAACCATGCAACCTCCCATAGGCAATGCGCATCCCCAGCCACCGTCTCAGGGGTCCCCCAAAGCGCCCGCTTGTCTCTGCACCCCCGTGCCACTAAAACCGTGAATGATATTGGTCCAGGGAGCCCGCTTCTGGTGGCTGTCTTTGCCAGGTCTGCTGTCTGGGGTCCAGACCTCATGGTTGCACAGGTTGCTGTGGAAGGATCCCAACCAGAGATTGTGCTGAGTTCCTTCAGGCCCAGGCTGGGAGCATCCAGACCCTGGTCCAATCCTAGAGACCACTGGCTAGCACCCGCCCGGAGCTTCCCCAGGCATGAGCAGGGAGTGGGTCAGACCCTGGTCATGCAGTGCTTGCAGACTGTAAAAGGCTGTAGGTCTAGAGAGCACAGGCTGGCACTCACACCAGCCTCCCTCATATGGGGATGGGAGTGCACCCAGCCAAGCGGTGGTGCAAGCTGCACAACCCCGGAGGCTCAGGGACAAGGAACTGGAGGATCTGCCACACTCTCTCTGGTCCAGGTGATCACCGGCGGTGGCTGTGACCACCGGATTCCACCAGTTTCCTCTTAAGATCTTGGAGTCACCAGACTCCAAGTTAATGCTGGTCCCCAGTCACAGGGCACTTTCATATAGGGGTATTACTTTCCAATGGGTCACTCCTGGTGAGTTCCTCCCCATTCTGTTTATCCTCCAATTTCAGTTGGAGTATTCCCCACTTCACTTTACCTCTCCACTAGTGTCCTCTGCCCCTGCAGAGATCCATACGTGTATAATCCTACATCCCAAGCTGATTTCATGGGTGTTCAGAGTGTTCTGGTAGATAATTAGGTCACTTTAGGGGACCAGTTGAAACACGGTCTCCTACTTCTCCACCATCTTTCCCCCACTTCCGATTTGCTAATATTTTGTTTAAAATATTTGGCTCTATCTTCATGAGGGTATTTTTCTGTATTTCTCTCATAGTGTCTTTGCCAGGTTTTGTATTAGAGTTCTGCTGGCCTCATCAAGTGAGTTAGGCAGTTACTCTCTGTTTTTTTAAAAAGTTCCCATAACATGGTTATTTCTTCCCTGAATGTATAAAACCTACGAATGAAACCTTCAGAATTGGAGTTTGCTTTTTGGGAATATTTTTTGAAACCAAATTTGTATTTGTCTATAAATCCTGAACCATCTCTATCTTATCCTGTCCGTAGAATCAGTAGTAACAACCACTTTATAGTCTAGATACTGATATTTTGAATATTTGACATTTTGAATATATAATGTTTGATATTTTTTAGCATCCTATATAATTTAGTCTTTTGACCTTTTAGCTATATCTCTCTACATCTTTTTTTAGGAGTTGCTTTATAGAATACAATACATATACCTAAACTTCCACAAACTATTTAGAGTTAATATTGTATCATTTCATGGGAAATGTAGAAAATTTGCAACCATATGGGTCCCTTTGTTCACACTCAATTTTTATCTAATCTGGTAGTTGTCATATGTATAACATTTACATACACTGAAAACCTGATTAGATAATGCTATAATACTCATTTTCAATATTCAGTCACATGTTAAAGAACTTAAGAGGGAAAAACATTTATATTTGCCCACATATTTATCATTTCTCTTGTGCTTCCTTTTGTCCTGATGTTTCAGATTTCTTTCTGGTATCATCTTTTAGGCTGAAATACTACTGGTATTTCTGCTGGAGTAGATCTGCTATTGGTCGGTTAATCCTGCTTTCTTTCATATGACAGTGTCTTTATTCTGCCTTCATTTCTGTAGGATATTTTTGCTAACTATGGAATTCTGAGTTGATAGAGATATCTGCTAGAATTCAGACTGGGTATACATTGAGTCTGTAGATCAATTGGGAAGAATAGCCATCTTAACAAATGAAAGATGTTATTCCACTGTCTTCTGCCCCCATTTTTTTTTGAGAAATCTGTGATTATTTGAATCATTTCCTGTACTAAATGTGTCATTTTCTTTATCTACTTTTAAGACATTTTCTTTTCCATGGATTTTAGCAGCTTAATTGGGATATACGTAAGTGGATTTTTTTTTTCTCTCTCTCTTTGATTTTTATCTTGTTCGGAGTTCACAGAGATTCTTGAATGTGCAAACTTACTTCTCACAACTAAATTGGGGACTTCTGTAGTTATTATTTTTTCAAACAGATTTTCTGCCTCATTTATTCCTCTACTTCTGGGACCCCAGTAATGTGTTTTCAATCTTTTGATATTATATAGGTCCCTGATGCTCATTTCACATTTTTCTATTTTCCTTTGTGCTCTTCAGCTGGGGTATGTTATTTCTATAATTTTTCTAGTTTTTATTTCTTGACTTTTCTATTATTTTTTTCTATTTCAAAAGTATTTTCCTTTATTTTATGGAGTATAGTTGTAATAACCACTTTATATGTGGTTACTATGATGTTGGTATTTGTTGATTGTTTTCCCCATTAGAGTTGATCACATTTTTCTTGTTTTCTGTATGTTTAGCAATTTTGAGTTGTACCCTAGATGTTGTGAATGTAACATCGTACAAGCTCTGAGTCCCTGTTATATGGTGCTGGAGGTAGCTGATTGCTTTTGTGTTTGTTTTAGCACACAGTCAACCCAGTTAGGTTCAGAATATAGGTTCACTGCCTCACAGTGATTCATCTCACAGTTAACTTCTCAAAGTCTTTGTCTTGGTGTGCCCTGTGTGAGACAGTCAGGAGTTACTTTGAGACATGGGAAGTGGTTTAAGAGAGTTTAGTTCTCTAAATGGACTTAGGTCTGCCCATCAAATGTGTAGCTCTGTGTTTAGGCTGAAACTTGTATGGGTTCAAACATGGAACCAGTAAGGGTCCTAGGGTTCAAACATGGAACCCTTCTCTGGCTATTTCCCCTCCATGATTTTCCCTCCACTTGCAAGGACCTCTTTTCCTGATTCCTCAGCTCACAAAAATGTGATTCCTTTTGGGTTTCAGACACTGATGTTGCCTCCCTTGTATTACTGTGTAATTTGGGTCCACATAGGGGAAAGCAACAAGAGAAATGAGAGGGGAAACTACAGAACAGGAAACTAAATGATGGTGTGCTCTAAGGCTTAGTACCTGAACACCTCTATTTCTTTTCTACACTCACTCTCTAGGTGAAAGCATTCTGTAATTCTATAGCTTCAAATCTGAAAGCTGACAACTTTTAGCTCTAACCTCCAGACTAATATATCCAGTTGCCTACTCAACATCTATACTTGGATATCTAATAAACTCTACTTGTCTAAAACCAAGGCCCTCCTCCACCCATACTGGATTACTTTTGACTGCCTATAACAAAATACACACATGAGAAAACATACATTAAAAATAACAAAAAGTCCACGGATAAGGAGGTAGACCGTCCAGAACAGGTATGGCATACTCATTAGGCACCCAAGCCCCTTATGTCTTGATGCTTTTCCAACTTTAGTATGCTTTCTCTTTATGTTAGCAGGAGGGAGAAATGCAATGGGGAAAAAATTTTTTTTAATTATAATATTGGTTTCAGGAATAGAATTTAATGATGATTCATTATTTACATATAATACCCAGTACTCATCACCAGTGCCCTCCTTAATGCCCATCATCCATTTAGCAGACCCCCATCCACCACCACCACCCACCCCACAGCAACCCTCAGTTTGTTCCCTATAAATTGAAACTCAATTATGGTTTACCTCTTTCTCTATTTTTATCTTTATTTTTCCTTCCCTTGCCCTGTATTCATCATTTGTGCTTCTTAAATTCCACATAGGAGTGAAATCTGTGGTGTTTGTCTTTCTCTGATGGTTTTATTTTGCTTAGCATAATACTCTCTAGTTCCATCCACGTTGTTGCAAATGGCAAAATTTCATTCTTTTTGATGGCTGAGTAATATTCGTGTGTGTGTGTGTGTATTACATCTTCTTTATCCATTCATCTGTTGCTGGACACCTTTGTCTTTCCATAGTTTAGTTATTATTGATAATGCTGCTGTAAACATCAGGGTGTATGTGTCCCTTTGAATCTGTATTTTTTTTAATCCTTTGGGTAAATACCTAGTAGGGCAACTGTTGGGTCATAGGGTAGTTTTTAGCTCTTCGAGAAGCCTCCATACTGTTTTCCAGAGTGACTGTACCAGTTTGCATCCCACCAACAGTGCATGAAGTTTCCCCTTTCTCTGCATCCTTATCAACACCTGGTGGTTTCTGAGCTGTCAATTTTAACCATTCTGACAGGTGTGAGGTGGTATAAGAAACTTCCTAGAGATTCTGAACACATCTGCTTATATCTCATTGTCCAGAACTTAGATTATGGCCATATCTAGTTGCAGGGGAAGTTGGGAAGTATAGGAGTTTTTAGATGGATGGTAATATATTCAACTAAAATTGGGATTATTTTACTTTAAAAAAATGGAGGAAATGGACAGTGGGAGGCAAGTGGCCACCTCCACTCAACTCCACGAATCTTTTCCTCTAACCTCCAACGAACCTCCATTTTAAAAAAAAAAACTTTAAATTGAATTTAATTACTGTGTAGTATATTATTAGTTTCAGAGGTAGAATTTAGTGATTTATCAGTTGCATATAACACCTGGTACTCATCACTACCATATAATACCATATAATGCCCTCCTTAATGCCCATCATCCAGTTACCCCATTCCCCCATCCACCACTCCTCCAACCACCCTCAGTTTGTTCCCTATAGTCAATAGTCTTTTTTCGTTTGCCTGTTGTTGTCTTACTTTATTTTTATTTATTTTACTATTATTATATGTAAATAATCAATCATTAAATTCTGTTCCTTCCCTTCCCCAGTGTTCATCAGTTTCATCTCTTAAATTCTACACAGGAATGAAATCATATGATATTTGTCCTCTGACCGACTTATTTTGCTTAGCATAATGGCCTCTAGTTCCATCTACATTGTTGCAAATGGCAACATTTCACCTTTTGATGGCAGAGAAATATTCCAGTGTGTGTGTGTGTGTGCGCGCACACACATCACCTCTTTATTCATTCATCTGTTGATGGACGTATGGGCTTCTTCCATAGTTTGGCTATTGTGGGCATTGCTGCTATAAACATGGAGTGAATGTGCCCCTCAAATCACTATGTTTGTATCCTTTGGACAAATTCCTAGTAGTGAAATTGCTGAGTCATAGTGTAGTTCTATTTTTAACTTTCTAAGGAACCTCCATATTGTTTTCCAGAGTGGCTATATCAGCTTGCATTCCCACCAACAGTGTAAGAGGGTTCCCCTTTCTCTGCATCCTTGCCACCACCTGTTGTTTCCTGAGTCATTAATTTTAGCCATTCTGACCCATGTGAGATGGTAACTTATTGTGGTTTTGATTTGTATTTACCTGATAATGAGTGATATTGACCATCTTTTCATGTGTCTGTTTGCCATTTGTTTGTCTTCTTTGAAGAAATGTCTTACCATGTCTTCTGCCCATTTCTTGACTGGATTGTTTTTTGGGTGTTGAGTCTGATAAGTTCTTTATAATCCTTTATCATTTGCAAAGATATTCTCCCATTCCATTGGTTATCATTTGGTTTTTTCAAGTGTTTCCTTTGCTGTGCCAAAGTTTTTTATCTTGGTGAAGTCCCAAAAGCTCGTTTTTGCCTTTGTTTCCCTTGCCTTTGGAGACCTGTCTAGCAAGAAGTTGCTGTGGCCAAGGTCAAAGAGGTTACTGCCTGTGTTCTCCTCAAGGATTTAGATGGATTCTTGTCTCACATTTAGGCACTTTACCCAGTTTATTTTTGTGTGTGGTATAAGGAAATGATCCGGTTTCATTTTTCTGCATGTGGCTGTCCAATTTTCCAAACACGATTTGTTGAAGAAACAGTCTTTTTTCCATTGGATGTTCTTTCCTGCTTTGCCAAATTAGTTGACCATAGAGTTGGGGGTTCATTTCTGGGTTCTCCATTCTGTTCCCTTATCCATGTGTCTGTTTTGTGTCAGTACCATACTGTCTTGATGATTACAGCTTTAAAATACAGCTTGAAGTCTGGAATTGTGATGCCTCCAGCTTTGGTTTTCTTTTTCAACATTACTTTCGCTACTCAGGGGGTCAATTCTGGTTCCATACAAATTTTAGGATTGTTCCAGCTCTGTGAAAAATGTTGATGATATTTTGATAGGGATTGCATCGAATGTGTAGATTGCTTCGGGTACCTTGGACATTTTAACAGCATTTGTTCTTCCAATCCATGAGCATGGACTCTTTTTCCATTTCTTTGTGTCTTCCTCAATTTCTTTCATAGTTCTATAGTTTTCAGTTTCCTTTACCTCTTTGGTTAGGTTTACTCCTACGTATCTTATGGGTTTTGGTGTAATTGCAGTGAGCAAAAAAGCAGTGAGCAAAATTGATTTCTCTTTTTTTCTGTCTCATTGTTAATATATAGAAATGCAACCAACTTCTGTGCACTGATTTTATATCCTGTGACTTGGTCTGAATTTCTGTATCATTTCCAGCAATTTTGGGGTAACCTTTCCTATTTCAATAAATGTCAGGTCCATCCTTCCAGGTGCTCAGGCCAAAATATCTTGGAGTCATCCATGATTCTTTTTCTCTCCTACTCTACAGCCAATCTTACCAGCTAATGTTATTGATTATACTTTCCAAATATATACCAATATATTTGACTGACTCCATCTTCGTGCAGGCTGTTATTGCCTTTCATGGACTTCTAAAATAGTCTCAAGTGGTCTTTCTGGATCTGCCCTTTCCTGTATGCAGAACTCTCTGGTTACCTTCCAGCTTAATCTGAGTAAAATTCAAGGAATGTGCTAATAAAAAGCTATAATGTTATTTGGTCCTGGCTAACCCTTTGATTAAATTGACGATTCTCTTCCCCTCACTCATTCCATAAATATACCAAGCATGTACCAATTTCAGGGTCTTTTTTATCTATTGCTTTTTCTATCTTGAATCTATCTTCTCCACGATATCCCCATGGCTTGCTTCCTAATTTCCTTCATATCTTTGATCAAATACCAGACTATCAAAGAGACCTTCCGTACCAATCTATCTAAAATGGGATTCCTTGCAGTAATCCCCCCGCTTTATACAACTTTCTTCTTAATACCCAACACCCATTGGACATACCTGATTTTCTGTGTGTATGTATAGATTCGTAAACACATACATAGTCTCTCCTCCTCTATACATATATAAATATATAAAAATGTATAAGCATTTAGGTATATATAGGAATTTGATTATTGAAGGGCTTCTCACTAGAATTAGAGTAGGGACTTCACCCTTATCTAATAAGGAAGATAGCAGTGAGCAAAAGAGATGATCAAGACAGATTTCTCTAAGAGGGTATTTGAGCTAAAAATGAATGAAGGTGAGCCAGCTATACTATAGCCGAGAAAGAAAGCCCTCCAGGCACAGGGAACAGCTGACAGCAAGGCCCTACAGTGAAATAAGCTTGTCATGCTAGGGTTTTTTTTTTTTATTAAATTTGAGGACAAAAAGAAGCCCAGTATGGGTAGAATTTAGAAATTGTGTAGAGTGCAATAAGGTAAGGTGGGAGAGACCAGCAGAGCCAGATCAGACAGTTTTGCCTTTCCCAGATGCAATAGAAAAAGAGTCGTAAGCTTCTCAGGCACCTCAGCCATTCTCCCCACTGTGGGAAGCTCTGAGGCCAAAACAGCCAAAGGCTGTCTAGTGACATGCAGCTATTTACATTTAATTAACGAAAAGTAAATTTTAAAATCCAGATTCTCAATCACCTGATTTCTCCATTCCAAGTGTGTAATAGTCACACGTGGCTAATGATGACCTGTTGGGCAGCAGAGCACTGATAGAAAACATTCCATCATCACAGAAGTTATGTAAAACAGTGCTGCTCTAGGAAATTCAGTCCAATAAGGAATAATGCCAAGTTTGCTTAGCCTCTCCTCTGTGATTTTTCCCTTACCCCTAGAATCTGTTTTTCTATTTAAATGGGAATATAGGTGATGCCTAGAAAATTAGCATGGGGCCTATTTCCTATGCAAATATTCTCACTGATGATTTTTACCTATGACAGAAAAGATGAGAAGGACTGGTAAATCACAAGCATTCTTAACCTCATTATAAATACACTGTAAATGTAAAAATGCAAAGTGTGGAAGTCATAAATGTGAAAGCAGCTTTCAATTTGTTTTAATAGGTATTTTCTATGTCTTATTGTAACCTAGGGATCTTGCTGCAAGAAACTGCCTGGTAGGTGAAAATAACATTCTGAAAATCAGTGACTTTGGAATGTCTCGTCAAGAGGATGGGGGAGTGTATTCATCTTCTGGCTTAAAGCAGATTCCCATTAAATGGACAGCACCAGAAGCTCTTAATTATGGTAAGACTAGACTGTTTTGCGTTTTGGTGGTAAGAATGTACTCCATCAGCACAAAACATAGAGAAGCAAAATTACAGGAGTAAACCAGAGCCCAAGTTAAAATGATTTGAAAATCAACACAATAATGTGTAAGCATTTATATTTTGTACTTACATATGAGCAGAAACTTAATTCATTAACCTTATTCAGCTGATTTCCATATGTTAAGATTGCTAGGTTTAAAAGATGGATACACTTACAAGCACTATGGAGAGGGTAGTTTCTAATCCAAAAAAAAAAAAAAAAAGATTATTTTTAAAGTGTTGCTGTGTGTCTGGACCATTGCTTTTGAATGTCTTACAAATAGTACAATAACCACATGTAATAGGTTTTGAAAATATTGTCAAGTGTATAGTTTCTCACTCTATAGTTTCACTTTAAAAGTTAACATGGTTTCTTAGCATTTTGGTTTCTGGAACTTGAATAAGTCTTGTGGAGAGAGATGGAAGTTACATTTTTAAAATGGCAGGAATTTTTGAATGAGTGTCATTGTAATTGGAAATAAATACAGGTTGTGTTATCTTTATATCTAGAATAAATTAAAACAGGTACTCTGTTTTTATTGGTCTATAACAAAATGGGTAATAACTCAGAATTGAGAGAGATTGTGCTTTAAATGAAGTTATAAATTACATTTTCATTAAGAGAAGCAGCATATGAACCATAAGTTGGTGAATGGGTATAGTATGTTTTAAATGGAAATATCATAAAATGATTCTTTACTGATTTAAAATGAATTACTTCATCATGAAAAATGGGGCATTTATAAATGCTTTTAACTTAATGCCTAAATTAAAGACAAAGCTTTTAAGTGAGGTACAATTCATATAACTTGAAATTCGCCATTTTGGAGTAATTCAGTGGTATTTAGTAAAGTTCACAGTATTGTATAACCACTTCATTCTAGTTTGAACATTTTCATCACACCAAAATAATAACCTTTACCCATTTACTCCCTATTTCTTCTTTCCCCCAGCAACTGGCAACCACATGTCTATATTCTGTTGCTATGGATTTACCTATACTGCATATTTGTTCATATAAATGGAATATACTATACATACTATACATTTCTTAAATGTTTTTGAGGTTCATCCATATTGTAGCATGTATAATTAACTTAATTCCTTTTTACAGCTGAATAATATCCCATTGTACATATTTTTAATTTGTTTATCTGTTTATTCGGTGCTGCATTTTTGGGCAGTTTTCACTTTTCAGCTACTGTGAATAGTGCTGTGAACGTTTCTGTACAAGGATTTGAGTACCTGTTTTTATTTATTCTAAGTATACATTAGGAGTCATATGGTAATTCTGTGTTTACCTTTTTGGGGAACAGCCAGGTGTTTTCCAGATACAGCTTCGGAATGTGATTGGTTTGGAAATTAGTTGGGGCTGATTCAGACACCAGGATCTGTTCTATATTTTGTATACTAACGATACTATGGAGTACATGTTGTATGTAGTTGTCATTATGAGAAATTGACTAATTTGTTCTAATACCCAGTGATGAAGTTTTTGAGCTTAACACTCCATAGATACTAATCCACACCCTAATTTGTCTTCCCATGTGCTGCCAAGAGAAGTTTTTATAAGCTTTCTAATGATAGCAGACTAATTCCACTATTCCTCAGCATCTAGAGAAAATGGCAGCCCTGCTATTTTTGACAGTGATAGGACTTTAAGATTATATTCAGTGATGAACAATCACAGGACAAAAGACTGTAACCTGTTATTTATGCAGAGGTTTTCTTTAAATGACAAAACGTTGTTAACCCCTTCTTGTACCTTCCTATAGTATTCCTATAAGGGGGATGGAACTGGACTTGGGAGACCTGAAATCTAGCTAGGATTTGTTTTAACCCTATTAACCAGATCCTCTTTGTTGCCTTTGAATGTCCTCTTACTATTCTGCCAAGTGAAATTCTGCCTTTCAATCAAAATGTATTTTAGGTGCATTTCAAGCTGCCGTATTTACAAATCAAAATTCTATTTCCAGATATCTCTTAGAGCCAGACCTACAGCATTTTAAGTAATAAAGAGATATGAAGGTCTTTGGTTGGCAATGAGGGACATTTTTTCTTTTAGCAGTCTTTACTTTTAATACAGTGCAGAGCAATTTACATGACAAAGGGGGAGATTTTTTTTTTAATGTATTTATTTGACAGAGAGAAATCACAAGTAGATGGAGAGGCAGGCAGAGAGAGAGAGGGAAGCAGGCTCCCTGCTGAGCAGAGAGCCCAATGCGGGACTTGATCCCAGAACCCTGAGATCATGACCTGAGCTGAAGGCAGCGGCTTAACCCACTGAGCCACCTAGGCGCCCCAAAAGGGGGAGAGATTTTAACAGTAGATGAGGAAGAAGTCTGGAATACTTATTACCCAACCCAATGAGGGAATTCCTCAGAGGTTAACAAGAGTGGTAAATATCTATTGAAAGACCTATTTCTTGTTACACTTATTTCATATTTTATGCAAATATTATTTTATGATTGGTGGCAAGATTCTGCCTTTTTTCAAAGGGTCTTTTCTTCCCCACTGATGCTTCCCTTCACTCTTGCCTGAGAGTAGCCAAAATACTGCCAAGTCTCCCATGATATGTGAGAGCAAAGTTGACAGAAAGATCCTTCCATCTAAGGAAGCTCTCAGAAATTTTGCTTTAAGGCCATAGAGTTAAACTTATTTTCACCATTATTTTGTCATTAGTGTTGCTGTCATTTAATTTTCTAAAAAATGACACTATTTTTTTTCAATCAAGCAATAGTAAAGAGCCTACAATGGCATGTAAGCCTTTCTCCTACTTACCTCTAGCCACACGACACATCATTGCATATAAATTTCCTCCCCTACTTTTTGAACACAAAATGGCAGCATACTTAATAATCTTTTCAGAATATATTGCTACCATGCTCAATATGGCTGTTGCCAAAGGAATGTTCTTGTAAAGAGCAAATAGGATATTCATCTTCAACTAAGAAATAATCTTAAAAAGACATTTTTTCATTTGTTACCTAAGAATTTGGGGCTGAACCTTCCTCTAATTAGCCTGATATGACTAAGTACTCTGAAATGAGGAAGAGGCAGGATTTATAGCGAAGAGTCCTGGATCAATCATCAGGGCCAAATTTCCCACCAGTTATCTCATTAGTTGCAGACCTTGGCAAGTCATCTGCTTCTCTACACCTGTGTTTTCTAATTTGCAAGATGAAAAGATAGATAGTGCCTTTTCCATATAAGGGTATTGTGAGGACCAAATGAGATGGAGAAGTAGCAAAATTCTATACAATTGTAAATTGCTCTTAGTCCATTACAATTATCCAAGGAGTTTCTTGTTCAACATGATGATGTAGGAAGATCCCAAACTCACATCTCCTCTCACAGACACAAGTCTATGGAACAATTTTCTCAATAAAAACCAAAAAACACAAAAAATCCCCTAAAAACTAGCTAAGCAAGTGCTACGTAATAGGTAAACAAAAGAAAAAACCTGTATCTTAGCAGGTAAGAGAGGCTAAGACACAGTCTCACCATAAACTCCACCCCCAGCACCAGGAACTATCATCAGGAGGGAACTAAAAACCCACAGCTTCTCCCTGAAGAGCAAAGGGTTTAAGCCCCCCACTTCAGGGATCCCAGCATTTAAGACCTGCATCTGAAAGGTGAGCTCTCAAAAATCGACCTTTGAAAACCAACAAAGCTCACCTCAGTACTCACAAGGCTACAGGGAATGTAAAAACAACTCTTAAAAGGCCCCATGCTTGGAATCACCTGCCCTAGGATGCAGAGCAGAAGCAGTCAATGGACAGGCTATGTGAAAGAAGCTCATCTGATAGTCTTAGAGCATCAGCTTGAGAGGCATCTTATTAGTACACATCTATGGGTCTGCTGGAGATACCTTCAGGGATGAAAGCTGGCAGATGCCATTTGCACATTCTCCCTCTGCACCCCAGAACACCATTATCTCTCAGAGGGGAGTTTTTACTGGTTTTTGCAGTTGCCACATAGGGAAGACCCCTTGATTGTCAGACTCTGGAAACCAGGGGGTTTGCATTCCTGTGTACCATATGAGTGTAACAGAGAGAGAGTTCTTGGCAGGCTCCACCCCAGTGCCCTGACAGAAAGCAACATATCCACAGTCTTTACTCACTTGTCCAGGAGCTGTGTCCCATGGACAGACTTCTGATATGACATCCACCTACAGGCCTGTGGAAGTTCTGTCCAGGAACAAAGGCCAGTGGACACCATCTCTGTACTCTCCCTCTACTTCCCTTGCCAGAATCTCCCAGAAAGGAGCTTTATACCCTTGTCTGGTACTCGGGTTTTAGCAGATGCTACCTGGGAACATCTCTGTATCACCTGACTCTGGTGGTCAGCAGGGCTTATTTTCATAGATTCCACAGGATTGTAATCAACAGTGACAGAGTTCTTAAACAGCTACCACCCTTAGGACACAGTAAGAGGCAATAGGCCCAAGAGCTCTGTCTTTCTGTGAAAGAGGCCTATTGGCTTACCATCATAGCTATAGCCAGAGGTGCAGGCTTCTAACTGAACACACATCTAAGACCCAACTATAATCCTTTCCAGAGACATTAGAAGGCAGCGTAATCCTCACACTCTGAAGTATTCCATAGCACCAGTATATTCCAGAACACCAGTATCTCTCAGAAGAGAGCTCTTACCCAACTGGTGTCCCAGTTTTAGGGGCTGCCATCCAGAGAATGCCCCTTTATCTGGCTCTAGTGACCAAGAGAAACTTGTATTCCTGAGTCCCAGATGACTGTAACAATCAGAGTTCTTGGCAAGTCAGCATTCCCCAAGGCACTGCACCAACAGCCAACTATGAAAGAAGCCTATTTGCCTGTTGGGAGCTTCAGACTGTGGGGAAGCTCCCCCTGTGTGTGCCACAGGTTTGGCACACATCTAGAGGCTGAAGTAATGGAGACTGGTAGACACCATCTTTGCACTCTCCCTTTGCCCCACTACAGCCCCCTGGTATCTCCCAGAAAGGAGCTTTTGCACTCAGCTAAAGCCCCAGTTTTTACAACTGCTGCCCAGTGGATAACTCCAGGTCAGCTGGCTCTAGTGTCACTGGGGCTTACACATGTAGTCCCACAGGACTTTGGGACCACAGCCAGTAATTTAGGGTCTGACTGCAAATCAGACTCAATTTCAGTGCTGATATTCTTTGGGACATGATAGGTCTAGGAGCACCCTCAACTACTGTGAGCTATTAAAAATAAAATAGTCTGCATGGGCAATCACACAGGTTTGAAAGACAAAGAGCTAGAGCAAGGCTGAATGATGACATTCATGTAGTACATGAGGGTGTTTCTTCAAGACTGGGAGAGGTGGCTGTTCCTCAAATGCATAAAAACCAAGAGTCAAGAAAAAATGAGAAAACAATGAAATATGCCAAGTGAAAGAACAAAAGAAACCCTCAGGAAAATAAAATTTTAGTGAAGGAGAGATAAATGATTTATCTGATAAAGATTTCAAAGTAATCAAAGATGCTTACCAAACTCAGAAGAAGAATGAACATGATGACACCTTCAATGAAGAGATAGAAAATATAACAAAAAACCAAACTGAAGTCACAGAGCTGAAAAAAAAAAACCCAAAAAACAAAAAACCGAAATAATTGAGCTAAAAAAAATACACTAGAGGGGTTTACTAGCAAACTAGATGAAAAAGCAAGGGTCAGTTAACTCAAACATGAGGCAGTGAACTCACCCCATCAGAGCAGCAAAAAGAATTTTAAGAAGTGAAGGTAACTCAAGGGACTTACATAACACCATGAAGCAGACTGACATTTGCATTATAGAAGTCCCAGCAGAAGAAGAGGGGAGAGTAAGGGACAGAAAACTTATGTAAAGAAATAATGGTTTAAAACTTCCCTAATTTAGGGAAAGAAACACATCCAGATCTAGGAGGCCCACTGAGTTCCAAATAAAATGAACTCGAAGAGACTCACACCAAGACACATTACAATTAAAATGTTAAAGTTTAAAGATAAGAATCTTAAAAGCAGCAAGAGAAAAGCAAATTGTCACATACAAAGGAGCCCCCATAAGACTCACCAAATTTTTTAGCAGAAACATTGCAGGCCAGAAGAGTAGCACAATATATTCAAAGGTTGAAAGCAGAACACTTGCAAACAAGAATACTCTACTTGGTAGCTAACATTTAGGGCTGAAGGAGATACAAAGAGTTCTCCAGATAAGCAAAAGCTAAGGAAGTTCATCAAGACTAAACCAGCTATAGAAAACAACAACAACCACCACAACAACAACAAAAACGAGAAATGGACTTCTCTAAGCTGAAAAGAAAGGGTAAGGGGGGAAGAGCAAGATGGCAGAGGAGTAGAGGACCTAAATTTTGTTTAGTCCCAGGCATTCAGCTAGATAGTTACCAAACCATTCTGAACACCTACAAGCTCAACAGGAGATCAAAGAGAATAGCACCAATTCTAGGCACAGAGAAGTGACCACTTTCTGGAAGTGTATATTTTCCTGGAGTCTTTGTTAGCCTTTTAGCATTTTGTCCTCTTACTCATCTGTTCTTCTCTGGACAGAATGACAAAACTGAAAAACTCACCTCAAAAAAGGAACAAGAGGCAGTACCGACTACCAGGAACCTAATCAATATGGACACTATAAGATATCAAAACTAGAGTTCAGAATGACAGCTATAAAGATTTAGCTGGGCTTGAGAAAAGCATTGAACATACAGAGAATCCCTTTCTGGAGAAATAACTAAAATCTAACCAAGTTGAAATTTAAAAAAGCTATTAATGCGGTGCAATAAAAAATGGAGGCTCTTACCGCTTGGACAAATGAGGCAGAAGAGAGAATTAGTGATATGGAAGACCAAATGATGGAGAATAAAGAAGCTGATTACGAGGGGAGAATTCAAGAGATGAGTGATATCAGAATACCAAACAATATTAAAAATAATTTGGATCCCAGATGAGGAAGAAAGAGAGGGGCAGAAGGTATGTTGGAGCAAATTAGAGCAGAGAACTTCCCTAATTGGGGAAAGAAAACAAGCATCAAAATCCAGGAGGAACAGAGAACCACCCCCCAAAAATCAATAAAAATAGGTCAACACCCTGTCATCTTAGTAAAACTTACAAGCTCAGAAACAAACAGAAAATCCTGAAAGCAACTCGGGACAAGATATCTATATCCAACAATGGTAAACATATTAGATTGGCAGCAGACCTATCCACCTGACCTGGCAGGCCAGAAAGGACTGGCATATATTCAGAGCACTAAATGAGAAAAATATGAAGTTAAGAATACTATATCCAACTAGGCTGTCATTGAAAATAGAAGGAGGGATAAAAAGCTTCCAGGACAAACAAAAATTAAAAGAATTTGCAAACACCAAACCAGCCCTACAGGAAATATTGAAATGGGTCCTCTAAGCAAAGAGAGAGCCTAACGGTAACAGACAAGAAATTAACAGAGACAATATACTGTAACAGTCACCTTACAGACACTACAATGGCACTAAATTCATATCTTTCAATAGTTACCCTGAATGTAAATAGGCTAAATACCTCAATCAAAAGACACAGGGTATCAGAATGGATAAAAAAACAAGACCCATTGATATCCAGTCTGCAGAAAACTCATTTTGATTCAAAGACACCTCCAGATTTAAAGTGAGGGTATGAAAAACAATTTACCATGCTAATGGACATCAAAAGAAAGCTGGGGTGGCAATCCTTCTATCAGATAAATTCAATTTTAAGCCAAAGATTATTTAAAATGATGAGGAAGGACACCTTATCATACTACTTTATACTTAAAGGGTCTGTCCAATAAGAAGATCTAACAATTTTAAATACCTAGGCCCCTAGCATGGGAGCGGCCAATTATATAAACCAATTAATAACAAAATCCAAGAAATACATCAACAATAATACAATAATAGTAGGGGACTTGAACATTCCACTTCCTGAAATGGACAGATCATCTAAGCAAAAGATTAACAAGGAAATAAAGGCTTTAAATGACACACTGGATCAGATGGACATCACAGATATATTCAGAGCATTCCATCCTAAAACAACAGAATACACATTGTTCTCTAGTTTACCTGTAACATATCCAGAATAGATCACATCCTGAATCACAAATCAGGTCTCAACTGGTACCAAGAAATTGGGACCATTCCCTGTATATTTTCAGACCACAATGCTCTGAAACTAGAATTTAGTCACAGAGGAAAGTTGGAAAGAACTCAAATTCATGGAGGCTAAAGAGCATCCTACTAAACAATGAATGAGTCAACCAGGAAATTAAAGAAGAATTGAAAAAATCCCTGGAAGCAAATGAAAATGAAAACACAACTGTTCAATATCTTTGTGACACAGCAAAGGCAGTCCTGACAGGAAAATACATAGCAATAGAAGACTTTCTCAAGAAATAAGAAAGGTCTCAAGTATACAACCTAACCCTACACCTAAAGGAGCTGAAGAAATAACAGCAAAGAAAGGCTAGACCCAGCAAGAGAAGAGAAATAAAACAGATTAACAGAACTAGGAGCTGATTCTCTAAAAGAATTAAAAAGACTGATAAACCCTTGCCCAAACTTATCAAGAAGAAAAGTGACTCAAATTAATAAAATCATGAATGAAAGAGGAGAGATCACAACCAACACAAAAGAAATACAAACAATTATAAGAACATATTATGAGCAATTATACACCAGCTATTTTAACAGTCTGGAAGAAATGGATACATTTCTAGAGATATTAAACTACCAAAACTTGAACCAGGAAGAAATAAAAAACTGAACAGACCCATAACCAGTAAGGAGATTGAAGCAGTCATCAAAAATGTCCCAAGAAACAAGACCCTGGGGCCAGGTGGCTTCTCAAAGGAATTCTACCAAACCTTTAAAGAATTAATACCTATTCTCCTGAAACTGTTCCAAAAAATAGAAATGGAAGGAAAACTTCCAAACTCATTTTATGAGGACAGCAATACCTTGATCCCAAAACCAGACAAAGACCCCATCAAAAAAGGAGAATTAGGGACTAATATCCTTGATGAACACAGATGCAAAAATTTTCACCAAAATACTAGCCAATAGGATCCAACAGTACATTAAAGGGATTATTTACCACAACCAAGTGGGATTTATTCCTGGCCTGCAAGTTTGGTTCAACATCCGCAAATCAATCAATGTAATACAATACATTAATAAAAGAAAGAACCACCACATGATACTCTCAATAGACACAGAAAAAAGCATTTGGCAAAGTATAGCATCCTTTCTTGATCAAAACTCTTCACAGTGTAGAGATAGAGGTACATACCTCAATATCATCAAAGCCGTCTACAAAAAACCCACAGCGAATATCATTCTCCATGGGGAAAAACTGAGAGCTTTTCCCCTAAGATCAGGAACATGGCAGGGATATCCACTATCACCACTGCTATTTAGCATAGTACTAGAAGTCCTAGCCTTGGCAATCAGACAACAAAAAAAATGAAAGGCATCCAAATCGGCAAAGAAGTCAAACTCTTATTCTTCACAAATGACATGATACTTTATATGGAAAACCCAAAACACTCCACCCCAAAACTTCTAGAACTCACATAGGAATGCAGTATAAAGTGTCAGGATATAAAATCAATACACAGAAGTCAGCTGCATTTCTATACACCAACAACAAGACAGAAGGAAGAAAAATTAAGGAGTTCATCCCATTTTCAATTGTGCCCAAAACCATAAGATACCTAGGAATAAATCTAACCAAAGAGGAAAAGAACCTGTACTCAGAAAACTATACTCACGAAAGAAATTGAGGAAGAAATAGAAAAACGTTCTATGCTTATGGATTGGAAGAAAAATATTGTGAACATGTCTATGCTACCTAGAGAAAATCTACAAATTTAATACAAAATACCATCAACTTTTTTCAAAGAAATGGAACAAATAATCCTAAAATTTATATAGAATCAGAAAAGACTCTGAATAGCCAGAGAAATGTTGATAAAGAAAAGCAAAGCTGGTCGCATCACAATTCCAGACTTCAAGCTCAATTACAAAGCTGTCATCATCAAGACAGTATGGTACTGGCACAAAAACAGACATACATAGATCAATGGAACAGAATAGAGAGCCCAGAAATGGACCCTTAACTCTATGGTCAACTAATCTTAACAAAGCAGGAAAGCATGTCCAATGGATAAGACAGTCTCTTCAACAAATGGTGTTGGGAAAATTGGACAGCCACATGCAGAAGAATGAAACTCGACCATTTCCTTATACCACACACAAAAATAGATTAAAAACAGATGAAAAAACCTCAATGTGAGATAGGAATCCATCAAAATCTTTGAAGAAAACCCAGGCAGCAACCTCTTTGAACTCAGCTGCAGCAACTTTTTCCTAGAAACGTTGCCAAAGACAAGGGAAACCAGGGCAAAAATGAACTATTGGGACTTAAACAAGATCAAAAGCTTCTGTGCAGCAAAGAAAGCAGTCAACAAAACCAAAAGACACCTGACAGAATGGGAGAAGATATTTGCAAGTGACTTATCAGATAAAGGGCTAGAATCCAAAATCTATAAAGTACTTATCAAACTCAACACCTAAAGAGCAAATAATCCAATCAAGAAATGGGCAGAAGACATGAACAGACATTTCTGCAAAGAAGACATCCTAATGGCCAAGAGACACATGAAAAAGTACTCAGCATCACTTGGCATCAGGGAAATACAAATCAAAATCACAGTGAGATGTCACCTCACACCTGGCAAGGATGCGGAGAAAGGAGAACCCTCCTACACTCTTGGTGGGAATACAAGCAGGTGCGGCCACTCTGGAATACAGTACGGAGGTTCCTCAAGAAGTTGAAAGTAGAGCTACCCTATGACCCAGCAATCACACTACTGGGTATTTACTTGGAAGATACAAATGTAGTGATCCGAAGGGGCATGTGCACCCAAATGTTGATAGCAACAGTGTCCACAATAGGCAAACTATGGAAAGAGCCTCAATATCCATCAAGAGATGAATGGATAAAGAAGAGGTGGTATATATACAAAGTGGAATACTATGCAGCCATCCAAAAAAACCAAAAAACCGAAATCTTTCCATGTACAATGATGTGGATGGAACTAGAGGTCATTATGCTAATCGACATAGGTGAGGCAGAGAAAGACAATTATCATATGATTTCACTGATACGAGGAATTTGAGAAACAAGACTAAGGATCATAGGAGAAGGGAAGGAAAAATGAAACAAGATGAAACCAGAGAGGGAGACAAACCATAAGAGACTCAATCTCAGGAAACAAACTAAGGGTTGCTGGGGGAGAGGAGGATGGGAGGATGGGGTGGCTGCGTGATGGATATTGGGGAGGTATGTGTTATGGTGAGCACTGTGAATTGTCTTAAGACTGATGAATCACAGACCTGTACCCCTGTAATTAATAATACATTTTATGTTAATAAAAAATTTTTAAAGCAAATACTAACATACCTAAAGGGATAAATAAATAGCAACAATGTAGAAGAGTTTAATATACCACTTATCTAAGGATAGATCATCCAGACAGAAAAATCAATAAGGAAATAAGGGCCTTAAGTGACACATTGGACTAGGTGGACTGCATAGATATATACAGAACATCTCATCCAAAAGCACCAAAATACACACACTTCTCAAGTGTACATGGAACATTCTCCAGGACAGATCATATCTTAGGCCACAAAACATGTCTTAATAAATTTAATAAGATTGAAATCATATCAAGCATCTTTTCTGACCACAATGGTATGAAATTTCACAATTACTGGGATATTAAACAACATTCTACTGAAAAACCAATGCATTAAAGAAGAAATCAAGGGCGCCTGGATGGCTCAGTAGGTTAAGCCTCTGTCTTTAGCTCAGGTGGTGGTCTCAGGGTCCTGGGATCAAGGCCCGTGTCAGGCTCTCTGCTCAGCAGGGAGCTTGCTTCCTCCTCTCTCGCTGCCTGCCTCTCCGCCTACTTGTGATCTCTCTCTCTGTCTGTCAAATAAATAAAATCTTAAAAAAAAGAGAATAATAATAAGAAGAAATCAAAAGAGCAATAAAAAAAATACCTTGAGAGGCACCAGAAGGGCCTCTCAGTAAGTTAAGTGTCCCACTCTACATTTCAGCTCAGGTCATGATCTCAGGGTCATAAGATCAGGCCTCCCACAGGTCTCCTCACTCAGTGTTGAGTCTGCTTAGGATTCTTTGCTTCTCCCTCTGCTCATGTGTGTTCTCTCTCTAGAATAAGCAAATAAAACCTTAAAAAAAAAAAAAAAACCTTGAGACAAATAAAAATGGAAATACAATATACCAAAATTCATGAGATGAAGCAAAAGGAAGGAGGGAAGTTCATAGTACTAAATAAAGAGAAAAATGCAAACATTATTCATCAAGTAACTAGAAAATGAAGAAGACATGAAATCCAAAGTTAGAGAAGGAAGGAAATAACAAAGCACAGAACATAAATACATTAAAGAGAGACTAAAAAGACAATAAAAAAGGATGATGAACAAAGCGATGGTTCTCTGAAAAAAATAAAATTGGCAAACCTTTAGCTAGTCTTATCAAGAAAAAAGAGAGAACTCAAAATGAGAAATGAAAGAGGAGATAATTACACCAGTACCACAGAAATACAAAGGGTCATAAAAGACTACTATGAACAACGGTATGCCACAACACATAGACATAGAAGAATAGATAAAGTCCTAAAAATATACAACTCACCAAGACTGAATTATGAAGAAATAGAAAACCTGAACAAACCGATTACTTTTTTAATTTCCTTACTAGTAGACAAAAACCAACAACAAAAGTCCAGGACCACATGATTTCACTGGTGAATTCTACCAAACATGGAGAAAGATGGGCATTAATTCTTCTTTATTTAAAACTCTTCCAAAAAAATAGAAGAGGAGGAGATACTTCCAAAGTCCTTTCACAAGGCCAGCATCACCCCAATATCAAAACCAGACAAGGAAACCACCAGAAATGAAAATTACAGGCCAATATCTATTATAAACATAGCTGCAAAACTCCTTAACAAAATTTTACCAAACGAAATTTAACAATACATTAAGAGGTTTTACACCATATTCAAGTGGGATTTATTCCAGGGGTTCAAGAATGTTTTAACCTCCACAAGTCAATCCATGAGATAAGCCACATTAACAAAAGGAAAAATCAAAATTATCATCTCCATAGATGCAGAAAAAGCATTTGACAAAATTCAACATCCATTTATGATAAAATCTCAACAAACTGAGTATAGACAGAATATAACTGAGCATCATACAGGCCATATATAACACAAGCCCACAGCTATCATCATACTCAACAGTTAAATAAGATAAAGACAAGGATTCCCACTTTCACCACTTTTATTCAACATAGTATTGGAAGTTATAGCTAGAGCAATTAGATAAAGATAAAATAAAAAGCATGCCAACTGGAAAAGAAGAAGTAAAATTATCACTCTTTGCAGATGACATTATTATATATAGACACACTAAAGACTACCAATAAACTGTTAGAACAATTAATAAATTCAGTAAATTTGCAGTATACAAAAATCTGTTGCATTTCTGTACATTGAAATAGACTATCAAAAAGAGAAATTAAGAAAACAGTCCCATTTACAACTGTATCAAAAGAATAAAATACCTATGAATTATGAATAAATTTAACTTAGACGTGAAAGACTTGTACTCAGACACTGAAAGAAATTAATGAAAGGAAATGATGACAATACAGATATATGGAAAAATATTCCCTGATCCTGGATTAGGAGAATATTGTTAAATACCTGTAATACCCAAAGCCTACAGATTGAATGTGTTTTTGGAAGAAATACAGCAAACAATTCTAAAATTTGTATGGAACCACAAAAAAGACTGTGAATAACCAAGGCAATCCTGAGAAAGAACAAAGTTGGAGGCATTGTGCTGTCTAACTCTACTAAAAAGCTATAGTAATTGAAACAGTAGGGTATTAATATAAAAACAGGTACACAGATCAATGAAACAGGAGAGCCCAGAAATAAACCAATGTGTATATGATCAATCAATTTACAACAGAGGAGCCAAGAATATACAGTAGGGTAGGGACCGTCTCTTCAATAAATGCTGCTATGAAAACTATAGTCACAGGCAAAGGAATAAAACTGGACCACCATCTTATACCATACACAAGAATTAACTCAAAATGGATTCAAGACTTTAATAGAAGACTCAAACCCAGAAATTCCTAGAAGTAAACACAGGCAGTAATTTCCTTGACTTGGTTTTTTGGAGATAATTTTTTGGGTCTGACACCAAAAGTAAAAGTTTTCTACTTTAACAAACTAGTCGGACTACATCAAGCTACAACTTTCTGCACAACAAAGGAAGTTATCAATGAAATGAAAAGGGAACCTACTAAATGGGAGAAAGTATTTGCGAATCATGTATCTGATGAAGGGTTAATAATATCCAAAATAATTCATACAGCTCAATATCAAAAAAATTCAATTAAGAAATACACAATTTGACTATACAGTTTTCCAAAGAAGACATACAGATGGCCAATAAGTACATGAGAAGATGCTCAACATCATTAATCATCAGGAAAATGCAAATCAAAACAACAATGACATACATGCCCCAGATGCCCTGTGGTACTGGATGGTGGCGGGGGGGAAGCTATGGTTTAAGAAAGCAACTAGAATATAAAAGATCCAGCTCTAGAACTCTACCAAACAGCAGGGGAGCTGCTGAAACTCTCTCCAAATCAGAGGGGCTGGCAAGTGTCATGGTTTATATTCCCTTGTACCTTGAAAGCCAACCTACCTCTTCAGTAAACCCAGAACCCCTAGCCCACACCAACCCAAGGCAACCCCACCCAGCACAGCACACACCAGGACATGACTGATCAGTGCTCATTACATGTCTAGCTGTCCTCACCAAGGTGACACAGGTACAACTCACCCTAAAAGACACCAGGCCCATACCACTTTGGCTCCAGAAAACTTGCTAGAGCACTCCTGTTGCAGAGTGCTTTGGGACTCCACTCCCCAGCCCACACCTTGCCATGGCTCTAGCCACCCTGCCAGGATGCATCCTGAATATAGCATCCCAGAACAGCCACGTCCATGCATCCCTCCATGTCAGCCACCCCACCAGGTGCTCTTTGCCTGCGCTGAACCCCTAAGAACCCCTGGCTTGTACCCACTTTTGCCACAGCTTTCATGCCAAGGTGACCTCTGCATGGAGGGCCCCAGGAACAACCCTAGCCCATGTTGACTTCAGCTTTAGCTCTCCTGCCAGGGCATCCTCTACACACACTGTCTAGGATTGCTCTGGCCCATACCTACTTCTGTTCCAACCATACCCCAGAGAGGCCAGTATGGAAGCCCCAGCCCATATCAGTCACAGCTCCAGCCAGCCAGCCAAAATTACCAGGCACAGATAATCTACACAGAGGATGGCCATACACAAGATCTTTTTCTCAAGTTTAGGAGACATAGCAGTTTTGCTTCATTCATAGAAATAAACACAGAAATATAAGCAAAATGAGACAGAGGAAGATGCTGTAAATGAAAGAACAAAACAAAACCTCAGAAAAAGAACTAAATAAAATGAAGATAATCTGTCTACTTGACAAAGAGTTCAAAGTAATGCCATAAAGATGCCCCCCACACTGGAGAAGAATGATGAACTTTGTGAGAAGTTCACTAAAAGATATAAAATGTAAAAAAAGAACTAATCAGAGTTGAATACAATAACCAAAATGAAAAGTACACTAGAGGCAATCAATATTAGATTTGAGGATGAAGAAGAACAGATCAGCAACCTGTAAAAGAGAGTAATAGAAAGCACTCAAGCAAGAAAGCAAAAAGTAAAAAGAATTTTTAAAATGAAGTTGTTATGGGATCATAACCTTGATCTTAAACATCAAGTGAATAAATACTCATATTATAGTGGTTCCAGAAGGAGAAGAGAAAGGAACAGAAAATGTATTTCAAGAAATAATGGCTGAAAACTTAGCTAACCTGGGGAAGGAAACAAACATCCAGGTTCAGGAAGCAAAGAGAGTTCCAAACAAGATAAACCCAAGGAGACCCACACCATGACACATATAATTGAATTTTCAAAGATCAAAGATAAAAATGTTAAATCAGTAAAAGAAAAGCAGCTTGTAATATACAAGGGAAATTCTATAAAGCTACTGCCTTACTTTTCAGCAGAAATTTTGCAGGCCAAAAGAAAATGCATCATGATATTCAAAGTGCTGAAAGGAAAAAACCTACAACTGAGAATACTGTACCTGGCAAGGTTATTATTCAGAATTAAAGAAGAAATAAAGAGTTTTCCAGACAAACAAAAGTTAAAGGACTTCATCACCACTAAACTGGTCTTACAAGAAACATTTCTTACAAGAAATGTTAAAGGGACTGCTTTAAGTGGAAAAGAAGACAACATAATTAGAAGAAAATTATGAAAGCAAAGGGCAATGTTCATATAAGACCAAACAGACTTTAAAATAAAGACTGTAGCAAGAGGCAAAGAGCAATACATAATGATAAAGGGATTAAGAGGATATAACAGTTGTAAATATCTATACACCCAATATTGGAGTGCTTAAATACATAAAGCAAATATTAATAGACATAAAAGGAGATAATAATAAACTAATAAAATAATAGACTTTAACACCCAAATCACATCAATGGAGAGATCATCCAGGCAGAAAATCAATAAGGAAACAATGTCTTTGAATGGCACAACAGACCAGATGGACTTAACATATATATACAGAAGACTCCATCCAAAAACAACAGAATACACAATCTTTTCAAATGCACATGAAACATTCCCCAGATTAGATCACATTAGGCCACAAAATAGCTCTCAATAAATTTAAGACAACTGTTATCATATCATACATTGTTTCTGATCACAACAGTATCAATCTAGAAATCCATTACAGGAAGAAAACTGGAAAAAGCACAAACAGATGGAGGCTGAACAACTTACCACCAACCAAGCAATGATTCAGTGAAGAAATCAAAGAGGAAATAAAGGGATGCCTGGGTGGCTCAGTTAAATGTTTGCCTTCAGCTCAGGTCATGATCCCAGGGTCCTGGGACAGAGTCCTGCATCAGGCTTCTTGCTCAGTAGGGAGCCCACTTCTCCCTCTGCCTGCTGCTCCCTTGCTTGTGTTTGCTCTAATAATAAAATCTCAAAAAAATAAAAGGAAATGAAAACACAATGTTTCAAAAATCTTTTGACATGCAGCAGAATTCTAAAAGGGAAATTCATAGCAATACAGGTTTTCTTCAAGAAACAAACCAACAAAAATCTGTAACAATCTAACCTTACACCTAAAGGAACTAGAAAAAGAAGAACATACAAAGCCCAGAGTTAGTAGAAGGAAGGAAATAATAAAGATCAAAGTAGAAATAAATGAAATAGAGACTTAAGAAAGCTATAGAAAAAAATCAGTGAAACCAAGATCTGGTTCTTTGAAAAGATCAACAAAATTGCCAAATCTTTAGCCAAACTCTTCAAGAAAAAAAAAGAGGACCCAAATACAGAAAACCAGAAGTGAAAGAAAAGTAACAACCAAGGTGACAGAAATATAAAGGATTACAGGAGGACTATTATGAAAAATTATATGCCAATGAATTGGACAACCTAGAAGAAATGGATAAATTCCTAGAAACATATCTTCTTCTAAAAATCAGGAACAAATTGAAAATCTGAACAAACCAATTGCTAATGACAAAATTGAATTGGTCATCAAAAAACTCCCAAAAAACAAAAGTCCAGAACCAGATGGATTCATGGGTGAATTTACTAAACATTTAAAGAAGACTTAATACTTATCCTCAACAAACTACATGAAATAGAAGAGGAGAGAAAGCTTCCAAATACATCCTCTAAGGCCAGCCTTACCTTCATACCAAAACCATACCAAGGCAGTACAAAAAAAGAGAACTACAGGCCAATATCCCTGATGAACAAAGATGCAAAAACCCTCAACAAAATATTAGCAAACCACATTCAGCATTACATTAAAAGCATCATCCACCACCATCAAGTAGGATTTATTAAGGGCAAGGATGGTTCAGTATTCACAAATCAAAGTGATACACCACAATAACAAAACAAAGGGTAAGAATCATGTGATCATTTCAGTTAGATGCACAGAATGCATCTGACCAAATTCAACATCCATTTGTGATAAAAATTCTTAGTAAGGTGGGTTTAGAGGGAACATACCTCAACATAGTAAATGCCCTAAATGAAAAACCACAGCTCACATCATATTCAGTGGTGAAAAACTGAGATCTTTTCCTTTAAGATAAAGAATAAGACAAGGATGTCCATTTTCACCACTTTTATCAAACACAGTATTAGAAGTCGTAGCCATAGCAATGAGACAAAGTAAAAGACAAAAGGGTGTTCAAGTTGGTAAGGAAGAAGTAAAACTATCACTATTTATAGATGACAGGTTACTATAAAAAGAAAACCCAACAGCCTGTACCAAAAACCATTAGAATAAATAAATTTAGTAAAGTTGCAGGATATAAATTAACATATAGAAATCTGTTGCATTTCTATACACTAACAACTAGCAGAAAGAGAAATTAAGAAAACAATTCCAATTATAGCTGCACTAAAAGAATAAATTACCTAGGAATAAACTTAACCAAGAAGGTGAAAGACCTGTATTCTGGAAACTGTAAAATATTGATGGAAGAAATTGAAGAGGACAAAAGCAAATGGAAAGACATACCATGCTCATGGATTAGAAGTAGCAGTATTGTTAAAATGTCTATACTACCAAAAGCAACCTACAGATTCAATGCAATCCCTATCAAAATACCAATAGTATTTCTCAAAGAACTAGAACAAATTATCTTAAATTTGTATGGAACCAATATTGAGAAAGAAGCACAAATCTAGAGGTATCACAATCCCAAGTCACCAGATGTACTACAAAGCTGTAATAATTATAACATTATGATATTGGCATTAACATAGACACATAGATCAATGGAACAGAAGAGAATCCAGAAATAAACTCGTGCATATGTGGTTACTTAATCTATGACAAAAGAGACAAGAATATACATTGAGGAAAAAATCTTTTTAATAAATGGTACTGGGATGGACCTCCTGGCTGGCTCAGTCATAAAACTGTGTGACTCTTGATTTAGGGGTCATGAGTTTGATACCCACTTTGTATATAGAGATTACTTAAATAAATATCTTTTTAAATAATAATAAATGGTGCTGGGAAAACTAGACAGCTGCATCCAAAAGAATGAAACTGGACTACTTTCTTACACCATACACAAAAATAAACTCAAAATGAAGACCTAAATGTGAGACCTAAAACCATAAAACTCTTACAAGAAAACATAGGCAGTAGTATTTTTGATATAGCCTTAGCAGTATTTCTCTAGGTATATCTCCTCAGGCAAAGGAAACAAAAGCAAAAATGAACTATTAGGACTACACCAAAATAAAAAGCTTCTGCACAGCAAAGGAAACCATCAACAAAATAAAAAGGTAGCCTACTGAATGGGAGAAGATATTTGCGAATGAGATATCTGATGAGGGGTTAATATCGAAGTATATAAAGAAATTACACAACTCAACACCAAAAAAAAAAACACACAAATAGTAATATTAAATAATGGGCAGAGTACCTGAACAGACATTTTTTTTTTTCCAAAGAAAACATACAGGTGGCCAACAGGCATGAAAAGATGCTTAATATCACTAGTCATCAAGGAAATGCAAATCAAAACCACAATGAAATATCACCTTATACCTCTAATAATGACTCGAATAAAAAATAAATAACAAGTATTGGCAAGAATGTGGAGAAAAAGGAGCGCCTCACACTCTTGGTAGGAATGTAAATTAGTATAGCCATTGTAGTAAACAATTTAGAGAAAAAAATAAAAATATGATCCTATAATCTCACTACTCTTTGATCAAAAGAAAATGAAGACATTCATTCAGAAAGATATATGCACTCCTGTTTATTGCACCCTTATTTAAAATAGCCAACATATAGAAGCAACCTACATGTCCATCGAGAGATGGATGAATGAAGAAGATATGGTGTGTGCGTATACAATAGACCATTACTCAAC